>NW_026728855.1:10000-35000 GCF_030272615.1 Cryptomeria japonica | reverse complement strand
CGTGCACCTTCGCCGGGGTGGGCACCTTGGTGTGCAGACCTTGGCTGGGTTGCGCGCCCTGGTGGGCACCATGGTGCGCACCAAGGAGCGCTCCGAAGTGTGCTCCAAGGTGCGGCCTGCACGAAGTCGGAGCCCGGTTTGCCCCGGGTGTGCACCTCGGGTGGGCACCTTGGTGCGCATGCCTTGCCTGGGCTGCGCACCAGGGCGGGCTCAAGATGGCACCCGCGTTCCTTTTTTTTCACTATCTTTCAAAACGGAAATTTTAAAATCTCATTTTTTTTTGCCTTTTTCTGGAAATTAGTGAAGGCAGCGCATCAAAGGTGCGCACCTCGCTGCCCACCACGGTGCGCAACGCCGGTGGGCACCCGGGAGTGCTTCGAAGTGTGCTCCAAGGTGCTGCGTGCACGTTGTCGGAGCCCGGTTTGCCCCGGGTGCGCACCTCGCGTGCACCTTCGTCGGGGTGGGCACCTTGGCTGGGTTTGCCCCGGCTGCGCTCCGAAGCGGGGTTATTGGAGCGCCGCCTCTTTTTTTGTCGGAGCGTTTGGTGGGGTTTCTCGCATTGGCTCTTCCGAGGCCCGGTTGCCACCCTGGCGCGCACGAAGTCGGAAGTAGGGTTAATTGCCCGGGTGCGCACCTTTGCCAGGGTGGGCACCTTACCTGGGCTGCGCACCAGGGCGGGCTCAAGATGGCACGCGCGTTCCGTTTTTTTCACTATCTTTCAAAACGGAAATTTTAAAATCTCCTTTTTTTTTTGCCTTTTCTGGAAATTAGTGAAGGCAGCGCATCAAAGGTGCGCACCTCGCTGCCCACCTTGGTGTGCTCTGAGGTGCGCACCCGGGAGCGCTACGAAGTGTGCTCCAAGGTGCGGCGTGCACGTTGTCGGAGCCCGGTTTGCCCCGGGTGCGCACCTCGCCTGCACCTTGGCCGGGGTGGGCACCTTGGCTGGGTTTGCCCAGGGTGCGCTCCGAAGCGGGGTTACTGGAGCGCCCCCTCTTTTTTTGTCAGAGCGTTTGGTGGGGTTTCTCGCATTGGCTCTTCCCAGGCCCGGTTGTTGGGTGCGCTCCCACCCTGGCGCGCGCGAAGTTGGAAGTTGGGTTAATTGCCCGGGCGCGCACCTTCGCCAGGGTGGGCACCTTGGTGCGCACACCTTGGCTGGGCTGCGCACCAGGGCGGGCTCAAGATGGCACCAGCATTCCCTTTTTCTCACTATCTTTCAAAACGGAAATTTTAAAATCTCGTTTTTTTTTTGCCTTTTATGGAAATTAGTGAAGGCATCGCATCAAAGGTGCGCACCTCGCTGCCCACCTTGGTGTGCTCCGAGGTGCCCACCACGGTGCGCAACGCCGGTGCGAACCCGGGAGCGCCCCGATGTGTGCTCCAAGGTGCGGCGTGCACGAAGTCGGACCCCGGTTTGCCCCGGGTGCGCACCTCGCGTGCACCTTGGTGCGCACACCTTGGCTGGGTTGCGCGGCCTGGTGGGCACCATGGTGCGCACCAAGGAGCGCTCCGAAGTGTGCTCCAAGGTGCGGCGTGCACGAAGTCGGAGCCCGGTTTGCCCCGGGTACGCACCTTCGCCGGGGTGGGCACCTCGGCTGGGTTGCGCGCCCTGGTGCGCACCAAGGAGCGCTCCGAAGTGTGCTCCAAGGTGCGGCGTGCACGAAGTCGGAGCCCGGTTTGCCCCGGGTGCGCACCTCGCGTGCACCTTCGGCGGGGTTGCGCGCCCTGGTGGGCACCATGGTGCGCACCAAGGAGCGCTCCGAAGTGTGCTCCAAGGTGCGGCGTGCACGAAGTCGGAGCCCGGTTTGCCCCGGGTGCGCACCTCGCGTGCACCTTCGGCGGGGTTGCGCGCCCTGGTGGGCACCATGGTGCGCACCAAGGAGCGCTCCGAAGTGTGCTCCAAGGTGCGGCGTGCACGAAGTCGGAGCCCGGTTTGCCCCGGGTGCGCACCTCGCGTGCACCTTCGCCGCGGTGGGCACCATGGCGTGCACGAAGTCGGAGCCCGGTTTGCCCCGGGTGCGCACCTCGCGTGCACCTTCGCCGGGGTGGGCACCTCGGCTGGGTTGCGCGCCCTGGTGCGCACCAAGGAGCGCTCCGAAGTGTGCTCCAAGGTGCGGCGTGCACGAAGTCGGAGCCCGGTTTGCCCCGGGTGCGCACCTCGCGTGCACCTTCGCCAGGGTGGGCACCTCGGTGCGCACACCTTCTCAATGTTTTCTTGCCTTTTCTGGAAATTGGTGAAGGCAGCGCATCAAAGGTGCGCACCTCGGTGTGCTCCGAGGTGCGAACCCGAGAGCGCTCCGAGGTGCCCACGAAGTCGAAAGTCGGGTTAATTGCATTGTTTTCCCCGGGTGCGCTCCGAGGTGCGCAACATCGGCGCGCACCAAGGAGGGCTCCGAAGTGTGCTCCAAGGTGCGCACGATGGCGTGCACCTCTGGTGCGCACGATTCGGAGCTCGGTTTGACCGGGGTGCGCACACCTTGGCTGGGTTGCGCACCTTTTGTGCGCTCCAAGGTGCGCACGAAGTCGGAGCTCGGTTTGCCCCGGGTGCGCACCTTCGCCAGGGTGCGCACCTTGATGCGCACGCCTTGGCTGGGCTGCGCACCTTGGTGGGCGCCATGGTGCGCACCTTTCGTGCGCTCCAAGGTGCGCACGAAGTCGGAGCTCGGTTTGCCCCGGGTGCGCACCTTGGTGGGCGCCATGGTGCACTCCGAGGTGCCCAAGATTGGTGCGCACCAAGGAGCGCTCCGAAGTGCGCTCCAAGGTGCGCGCGAAGTCGAAAGTTGGGTTAATTGTCCGGTTTGCCTCGGGTGCGCACCTTGCGTGCACCTTCGCCAGGGTGGGCGCCTTGGTGCGCACACCTTGGCTGGGCTGCGCACACCTTGGCACCCGCGTTTCCTTCATTTTAAATTTTTTTTTTTTACAATCTCTCAAGTGGGAAATTCTATAATCTCAACTTTTTTTGCCTTTTCAGGAAACTTTTGAATGGAGCGCATCATTGGTGCGCTCCGAAGTGTGCTCCAAAGCTCTCTCCAGCTGCGTGCACCTGCCCCGGCCGCGCACCCGGCCCCGCCCAGCTTCGCTCACCTGTCCCGGGCGTCTGGTGCGGAACCTTAGAGTAAGAAACATCACCGTGCACCTTGGCCAACGTGCGCGACTCGACCGAGCGCGCACTGGCCGAGGTGCACACCGATTTCACCTGGGTGCGCGCGCAGCACCTCGGGCGCACCGGGGTGCGCGCACAACGCCCGAGTTGCACCGTGGCCTGTGTGCTCGGGGCGCCTCGGGTGCGCGCTCGGTGTCGCCCCCCGCGCGCGCGGTAGTGCGGGCAGCGCACCCCGGCCCGGCCCGGCCCCGACGAGAACGCAAACGGGCAAAAGGTTTATTCAAATAGCATTGCGATGCCCGGCGAAAAACTAAAAAAGGGTGCAACACCGGGACTTCCCGGGAGGTCACCCATCCCAGTACTACTCCGGCCCAAGCGCGCTTAACTGCGGAGTTCTGATGGGATCCGGTGCACTAACGCTGGTATGATCGCACCCGTTATGAGCTTGTCGCAGTGTGTACTTAGCAAACCGCGACCCACGTGCGAATCCACCCCGGCCACCCACCCCCGTCGAGGTGCACACCCTCCCTCGCGAAGTGCGCCCCGTTCGCCAAGTGTGAGCCCTGCCCGGGTGCGCGCACCTTGCTAGGGCGTCGGGTGTGCACCCGGCCCGGCCTACGTGCGTGCACCTGTAGGGGGCGTCGTGTGCGTGCAGTGTCCCGTCTGCAACGCGGTGCCCACACACCACCTCGGGCGCAACGACCTGCGCTCACATGTGGGCCGAGTGCACCTTGGTGCATGTTCGGGGCGCCTCGGGTGCACGCTCGATCTTGCCCCGGTGCACCAAGGCGCTCGGTTTGCCCCGGGTGCGCACTTGGTGCAAGGTGGGCACCCAAAATAGGGATCAAGCACCAAAACACAAGTTTCGGGATGCAAAATGGGACCCAAGGACCACAAATGCGTTCCAAGACCCATGATGGGTCCACGAGAACAAAAATGTGTTCCGAGACTTAATAAACAAATATTGGGTTTTAGGAGAAGAAACATGCTCTGATGCCCAAAACGAGAATCGACCCCGAAAAGGCCACAGGCCAAAAGTGGGATGCGAGACAAAAAAAAATGGGACCCGAGGACCAAAATTGGGTTCCCAGGTCGAAGACAGGGCAACCGGACAAGAAACGACCTCTAAGGCTCGAAATGAGTCCCGACGACTAAAACTTGACAAGAAGCACCCATCAGGCACCCAACTCGACACCCATGGGATGCCGACCCACCCGGGCTTCCACCTAGCACACCTTGGCACCCACCCACCCTCGCACCCAACCTCGCACCCAACTTAGCACCTTTGAACCCACATTGGCACTCACCCTGACCCTGGCACCTTGGAACCCACATTGGCACTCACCTTGACCCTGGCACCCACCTTTGCACTCACCTTGGGACCCACCCTGGCTCCCACCTCGGCACCCACCCAGACACCCACCTTGGTTCCTTGGCACCCACCTTGGATCCTTGGCACCCACCCCGACACCCACCTTGGCACGCAACTTGGCTACTTGCCACCCACCTTGGCTCCTTGACGCCCACCCCGACAACCACCCCGTGACCTACCCTGGCTAGGGTTGGTGCACACCCACCCTGGTGCCCACCTTGGCACCCACCCTATGACCCACCTTGGCACGCACCTTAGTACCCACCCCGTTACCCACCCTAGGACCCACCCCGTGACCCACCTTGGCCAGGGTGGGTGCCTTGGTGCGCACAACTTGCCTGGGCTGCACACCAGGGCGGGCTCAAGATGGCACCCGCGTTCCGTTTTTTTCACTATCTTTCAAAACGGAAATTTTAAAATCTCATTTTTTTCTTTTTTTTGCCTTTTCTGGAAATTAGTGAAGGCAGCGCATCAAAGGTGCGCAATGCTGGTGCGAACCCGGGAGCGCTCCGATGTGTGCTCCAAGGTGCGGCGTGCACGAAGTCCGAGCCCGGTTTGCCCCGGGTGCGCACCTCGCGTGCACCTTCGCCGGGGTGAGCACCTTGGCTGGGTTGCGCGCCCTGGTGCGTACCAAGGAGCGCTCTGAAGTGTGCTCCAAGGTGCGGCGTGCACGAAGTCGGAGCCCGGTTTGCCCCGGGTGTGCACCTCGGGTGCGCACCTCGCGTGCACCTTCGCTGCGGTGGGCACCTTGGCTGGGTTGCGCGCCTTGGTGGGCACCATGCAGTGCACGAAGTCGGAGCCCGGTTTGCCCCGGGCGCGCACCTCCGCCAGGGTGGGCACCTTGGTGCGCACAACTTGCCTGGGCTGCGCATCAGGAAGGGCTCAAGATGGCACCCGCGTTCCGTTTTTTTCACTATCTTTCAGAACGGAAATTTTAAAATATCGTTTTTTTTTGCCTTTTCTGGAAATTAGTGAAGGCAGCGCATCAAAGGTGCGCAACGCTGGTGCGAACCTGGGAGCGCTCCGATGTGTGCTCCAAGGTGCGGCGTGCACGAAGTCGGAGCCCGGTTTGC
This sequence comes from Cryptomeria japonica, assembly GCF_030272615.1. Taxonomy (NCBI): domain Eukaryota; kingdom Viridiplantae; phylum Streptophyta; class Pinopsida; order Cupressales; family Cupressaceae; genus Cryptomeria; species Cryptomeria japonica. The sequence continues at coordinate 29,455 of NW_026728855.1, read as the reverse complement.
CTCGGGTGCGCCCTGGTGGGCACCATGGTGCGCACCAAGGAGCGCTCCGAAGTGTGCTCCAAGGTGCGGCCTGCACGAAGTCGGAGCCCGGTTTGCCCCGGGTGTGCACCTCGGGTGGGCACCTTGGTGCGCATGCCTTGCCTGGGCTGCGCACCAGGGCGGGCTCAAGATGGCACCCGCGTTCCTTTTTTTTCACTATCTTTCAAAACGGAAATTTTAAAATCTCATTTTTTTTTGCCTTTTTCTGGAAATTAGTGAAGGCAGCGCATCAAAGGTGCGCACCTCGCTGCCCACCACGGTGCGCAACGCCGGTGGGCACCCGGGAGTGCTTCGAAGTGTGCTCCAAGGTGCTGCGTGCACGTTGTCGGAGCCCGGTTTGCCCCGGGTGCGCACCTCGCGTGCACCTTCGTCGGGGTGGGCACCTTGGCTTGGTTTGCCCCGGCTGCGCTCCGAAGCGGGGTTATTGGAGCGCCGCCTCTTTTTTTGTCGGAGCGTTTGGTGGGGTTTCTCGCATTGGCTCTTCCGAGGCCCGGTTGCCACCCTGGCGCGCACGAAGTCGGAAGTAGGGTTAATTGCCCGGGTGCGCACCTTTGCCAGGGTGGCACCTTACCTGGGCTGCGCACCAGGGCGGGCTCAAGATGGCACGCGCGTTCCGTTTTTTTCACTATCTTTCAAAACGGAAATTTTAAAATCTCCTTTTTTTTTTGCCTTTTCTGGAAATTAGTGAAGGCAGCGCATCAAAGGTGCGCACCTCGCTGCCCACCTTGGTGTGCTCTGAGGTGCGCACCCGGGAGCGCTACGAAGTGTGCTCCAAGGTGCGGCGTGCACGTTGTCGGAGCCCGGTTTGCCCCGGGTGCGCACCTCGCCTGCACCTTGGCCGGGGTGGGCACCTTGGCTGGGTTTGCCCAGGGTGCGCTCCGAAGCGGGGTTACTGGAGCGCCCCCTCTTTTTTTGTCAGAGAGTTTGGTGGGGTTTCTCGCATTGGCTCTTCCCAGGCCCGGTTGTTGGGTGCGCTCCCACCCTGGCGCGCGCGAAGTTGGAAGTTGGGTTAATTGCCCGGGCGCGCACCTTCGCCAGGGTGGGCACCTTGGTGCGCAAACCTTGGCTGGGCTGCGCACCAGGGCGGGCTCAAGATGGCACCAGCATTCCCTTTTTCTCACTATCTTTCAAAACGGAAATTTTAAAATCTCGTTTTTTTTTTGCCTTTTATGGAAATTAGTGAAGGCATCGCATCAAAGGTGCGCACCTCGCTGCCCACCTTGGTGTGCTCCGAGGTGCCCACCACGGTGCGCAACGCCGGTGCGAACCCGGGAGCGCCCCGATGTGTGCTCCAAGGTGCGGCGTGCACGAAGTCGGACCCCGGTTTGCCCCGGGTGCGCACCTCGCGTGCACCTTGGTGCGCACACCTTGGCTGGGTTGCGCGGCCTGGTGGGCACCATGGTGCGCACCAAGGAGCGCTCCGAAGTGTGCTCCAAGGTGCGGCGTGCACGAAGTCGGAGCCCGGTTTGCCCCGGGTGCGCACCTTCGCCGCGGTGGGCACCATGGCGTGCACGAAGTCGGAGCCCGGTTTGCCCCGGGTGCGCACCTCGCGTGCACCTTCGCCGGGGTGGGCACCTCGGCTGGGTTGCGCGCCCTGGTGCGCACCAAGGAGCGCTCTGAAGTGTGCTCCAAGGTGCGGCGTGCACGAAGTCGGAGCCCGGTTTGCCCCGGGTGTGCACCTCGGGTGCGCACCTCGCGTGCACCTTCGCTGCGGTGGGCACCTTGGCTGGGTTGCGCGCCTTGGTGGGCACCATGCAGTGCACGAAGTCGGAGCCCGGATTGCCCCGGGCGCGCACCTCCGCCAGGGTGGGCACCTTGGTGCGCACAACTTGCCTGGGCTGCGCACCAGGAAGGGCTCAAGATGGCACCCGCGTTCCGTTTTTTTCACTATCTTTCAGAACGGAAATTTTAAAATCTCGTTTTTTTTTGCCTTTTCTTGAAATTAGTGAAGGCAGCGCATCAAAGGTGCGCAACGCTGGTGCGAACCTGGGAGCGCTCCGATGTGTGCTCCAAGGTGCGGCGTGCACGAAGTCGGACCCCGGTTTGCCCCGGGTGCGCACCTCGCGTGCACCTTGGTGCGCACACCTTGGCTGGGTTGCGCGCCCTGGTGGGCACCATGGTGCGCACCAAGGAGCGCTCCGAAGTGTGCTCCAAGGTGCGGCGTGCACGAAGTCGGAGCCCGGTTTGCCCCGGGTGCGCACCTCGCGTGCACCTTCGCCGCGGTGGGCACCATGGCGTGCACGAAGTCGGAGCCCGGTTTGCCCCGGGTGCGCACCTCGCGTGCACCTTCGCCGGGGTGGGCACCTTGGTGTGCAGACCTTGGCTGGGTTGCGCGCCCTGGTGGGCACCATGGTGCGCACCAAGGAGCGCTCCGAAGTGTGCTCCAAGGTGCGGCCTGCACGAAGTCGGAGCCCGGTTTGCCCCGGGTGTGCACCTCGGGTGGGCACCTTGGTGCGCATGCCTTGCCTGGGCTGCGCACCAGGGCGGGCTCAAGATGGCACCCGCGTTCCTTTTTTTTCACTATCTTTCAAAACGGAAATTTTAAAATCTCATTTTTTTTTGCCTTTTTCTGGAAATTAGTGAAGGCAGCGCATCAAAGGTGCGCACCTCGCTGCCCACCACGGTGCGCAACGCCGGTGGGCACCCGGGAGTGCTTCGAAGTGTGCTCCAAGGTGCTGCGTGCACGTTGTCGGAGCCCGGTTTGCCCCGGGTGCGCACCTCGCGTGCACCTTCGTCGGGGTGGGCACCTTGGCTGGGTTTGCCCCGGCTGCGCTCCGAAGCGGGGTTATTGGAGCGCCGCCTCTTTTTTTGTCGGAGCGTTTGGTGGGGTTTCTCGCATTGGCTCTTCCGAGGCCCGGTTGCCACCCTGGCGCGCACGAAGTCGGAAGTAGGGTTAATTGCCCGGGTGCGCACCTTTGCCAGGGTGGGCACCTTACCTGGGCTGCGCACCAGGGCGGGCTCAAGATGGCACGCGCGTTCCGTTTTTTTCACTATCTTTCAAAACGGAAATTTTAAAATCTCCTTTTTTTTTTGCCTTTTCTGGAAATTAGTGAAGGCAGCGCATCAAAGGTGCGCACCTCGCTGCCCACCTTGGTGTGCTCTGAGGTGCGCACCCGGGAGCGCTACGAAGTGTGCTCCAAGGTGCGGCGTGCACGTTGTCGGAGCCCGGTTTGCCCCGGGTGCGCACCTCGCCTGCACCTTGGCCGGGGTGGGCACCTTGGCTGGGTTTGCCCAGGGTGCGCTCCGAAGCGGGGTTACTGGAGCGCCCCCTCTTTTTTTGTCAGAGCGTTTGGTGGGGTTTCTCGCATTGGCTCTTCCCAGGCCCGGTTGTTGGGTGCGCTCCCACCCTGGCGCGCGCGAAGTTGGAAGTTGGGTTAATTGCCCGGGCGCGCACCTTCGCCAGGGTGGGCACCTTGGTGCGCACACCTTGGCTGGGCTGCGCACCAGGGCGGGCTCAAGATGGCACCAGCATTCCCTTTTTCTCACTATCTTTCAAAACGGAAATTTTAAAATCTCGTTTTTTTTTTGCCTTTTATGGAAATTAGTGAAGGCATCGCATCAAAGGTGCGCACCTCGCTGCCCACCTTGGTGTGCTCCGAGGTGCCCACCACGGTGCGCAACGCCGGTGCGAACCCGGGAGCGCCCCGATGTGTGCTCCAAGGTGCGGCGTGCACGAAGTCGGACCCCGGTTTGCCCCGGGTGCGCACCTCGCGTGCACCTTGGTGCGCACACCTTGGCTGGGTTGCGCGGCCTGGTGGGCACCATGGTGCGCACCAAGGAGCGCTCCGAAGTGTGCTCCAAGGTGCGGCGTGCACGAAGTCGGAGCCCGGTTTGCCCCGGGTGCGCACCTTCGCCGCGGTGGGCACCATGGCGTGCACGAAGTCGGAGCCCGGTTTGCCCCGGGTGCGCACCTCGCGTGCACCTTCGCCGGGGTGGGCACCTCGGCTGGGTTGCGCGCCCTGGTGCGCACCAAGGAGCGCTCTGAAGTGTGCTCCAAGGTGCGGCGTGCACGAAGTCGGAGCCCGGTTTGCCCCGGGTGTGCACCTCGGGTGCGCACCTCGCGTGCACCTTCGCTGCGGTGGGCACCTTGGCTGGGTTGCGCGCCTTGGTGGGCACCATGCAGTGCACGAAGTCGGAGCCCGGATTGCCCCGGGCGCGCACCTCCGCCAGGGTGGGCACCTTGGTGCGCACAACTTGCCTGGGCTGCGCACCAGGAAGGGCTCAAGATGGCACCCGCGTTCCGTTTTTTTCACTATCTTTCAGAACGGAAATTTTAAAATCTCGTTTTTTTTTGCCTTTTCTTGAAATTAGTGAAGGCAGCGCATCAAAGGTGCGCAACGCTGGTGCGAACCTGGGAGCGCTCCGATGTGTGCTCCAAGGTGCGGCGTGCACGAAGTCGGACCCCGGTTTGCCCCGGGTGCGCACCTCGCGTGCACCTTGGTGCGCACACCTTGGCTGGGTTGCGCGCCCTGGTGGGCACCATGGTGCGCACCAAGGAGCGCTCCGAAGTGTGCTCCAAGGTGCGGCGTGCACGAAGTCGGAGCCCGGTTTGCCCCGGGTGCGCACCTCGCGTGCACCTTCGCCGCGGTGGGCACCATGGCGTGCACGAAGTCGGAGCCCGGTTTGCCCCGGGTGCGCACCTCGCGTGCACCTTCGCCGGGGTGGGCACCTTGGTGTGCAGACCTTGGCTGGGTTGCGCGCCCTGGTGGGCACCATGGTGCGCACCAAGGAGCGCTCCGAAGTGTGCTCCAAGGTGCGGCCTGCACGAAGTCGGAGCCCGGTTTGCCCCGGGTGTGCACCTCGGGTGGGCACCTTGGTGCGCATGCCTTGCCTGGGCTGCGCACCAGGGCGGGCTCAAGATGGCACCCGCGTTCCTTTTTTTTCACTATCTTTCAAAACGGAAATTTTAAAATCTCATTTTTTTTTGCCTTTTTCTGGAAATTAGTGAAGGCAGCGCATCAAAGGTGCGCACCTCGCTGCCCACCACGGTGCGCAACGCCGGTGGGCACCCGGGAGTGCTTCGAAGTGTGCTCCAAGGTGCTGCGTGCACGTTGTCGGAGCCCGGTTTGCCCCGGGTGCGCACCTCGCGTGCACCTTCGTCGGGGTGGGCACCTTGGCTGGGTTTGCCCCGGCTGCGCTCCGAAGCGGGGTTATTGGAGCGCCGCCTCTTTTTTTGTCGGAGCGTTTGGTGGGGTTTCTCGCATTGGCTCTTCCGAGGCCCGGTTGCCACCCTGGCGCGCACGAAGTCGGAAGTAGGGTTAATTGCCCGGGTGCGCACCTTTGCCAGGGTGGGCACCTTACCTGGGCTGCGCACCAGGGCGGGCTCAAGATGGCACGCGCGTTCCGTTTTTTTCACTATCTTTCAAAACGGAAATTTTAAAATCTCCTTTTTTTTTTGCCTTTTCTGGAAATTAGTGAAGGCAGCGCATCAAAGGTGCGCACCTCGCTGCCCACCTTGGTGTGCTCTGAGGTGCGCACCCGGGAGCGCTACGAAGTGTGCTCCAAGGTGCGGCGTGCACGTTGTCGGAGCCCGGTTTGCCCCGGGTGCGCACCTCGCCTGCACCTTGGCCGGGGTGGGCACCTTGGCTGGGTTTGCCCAGGGTGCGCTCCGAAGCGGGGTTACTGGAGCGCCCCCTCTTTTTTTGTCAGAGCGTTTGGTGGGGTTTCTCGCATTGGCTCTTCCCAGGCCCGGTTGTTGGGTGCGCTCCCACCCTGGCGCGCGCGAAGTTGGAAGTTGGATTAATTGCCCGGGCGCGCACCTTCGCCAGGGTGGGCACCTTGGTGCGCACACCTTGGCTGGGCTGCGCACCAGGGCGGGCTCAAGATGGCACCAGCATTCCCTTTTTCTCACTATCTTTCAAAACGGAAATTTTAAAATCTCGTTTTTTTTTTGCCTTTTATGGAAATTAGTGAAGGCATCGCATCAAAGGTGCGCACCTCGCTGCCCACCTTGGTGTGCTCCGAGGTGCCCACCACGGTGCGCAACGCCGGTGCGAACCCGGGAGCGCCCCGATGTGTGCTCCAAGGTGCGGCGTGCACGAAGTCGGACCCCGGTTTGCCCCGGGTGCGCACCTCGCGTGCACCTTGGTGCGCACACCTTGGCTGGGTTGCGCGGCCTGGTGGGCACCATGGTGCGCACCAAGGAGCGCTCCGAAGTGTGCTCCAAGGTGCGGCGTGCACGAAGTCGGAGCCCGGTTTGCCCCGGGTACGCACCTCGCGTGCACCTTCGCCGGGGTGGGCACCTCGGCTGGGTTGCGCGCCCTGGTGCGCACCAAGGAGCGCTCCGAAGTGTGCTCCAAGGTGCGGCGTGCACGAAGTCGGAGCCCGGTTTGCCCCGGGTGCGCACCTTCGCCGCGGTGCGCACCATGGCGTGCACGAAGTCGGAGCCCGGTTTGCCCCGGGTGCGCACCTCGCGTGCACCTTCGGCGGGGTTGCGCGCCCTGGTGGGCACCATGGTGCGCACCAAGGAGCGCTCCGAAGTGTGCTCCAAGGTGCGGCGTGCACGAAGTCGGAGCCCGGTTTGCCCCGGGTGCGCACCTCGCGTGCACCTTCGGCGGGGTTGCGCGCCCTGGTGGGCACCATGGTGCGCACCAAGGAGCGCTCCGAAGTGTGCTCCAAGGTGCGGCGTGCACGAAGTCGGAGCCCGGTTTGCCCCGGGTGCGCACCTCGCGTGCACGCTCGATCTTGCCCCGGTGCACCAAGGCGCTCGGTTTGCCCCGGGTGCGCACTTGGTGCAAGGTGGGCACCCAAAATAGGGATCAAGCACCAAAACACAAGTTTCGGGATGCAAAATGGGACCCAAGGACCACAAATGCGTTCCAAGACCCATGATGGGTCCACGAGAACAAAAATGTGTTCCGAGACTTAATAAACAAATATTGGGTTTTAGGAGAAGAAACATGCTCTGATGCCCAAAACGAGAATCGACCCCGAAAAGGCCACAGGCCAAAAGTGGGATGCGAGACAAAAAAAAATGGGACCCGAGGACCAAAATTGGGTTCCCAGGTCGAAGACAGGGCAACCGGACAAGAAACGACCTCTAAGGCTCGAAATGAGTCCCGACGACTAAAACTTGACAAGAAGCACCCATCAGGCACCCAACTCGACACCCATGGGATGCCGACCCACCCGGGCTTCCACCTAGCACACCTTGGCACCCACCCACCCTCGCACCCAACCTCGCACCCAACTTAGCACCTTTGAACCCACATTGGCACTCACCCTGACCCTGGCACCTTGGAACCCACATTGGCACTCACCTTGACCCTGGCACCCACCTTTGCACTCACCTTGGGACCCACCCTGGCTCCCACCTCGGCACCCACCCAGACACCCACCTTGGTTCCTTGGCACCCACCTTGGATCCTTGGCACCCACCCCGACACCCACCTTGGCACGCAACTTGGCTACTTGCCACCCACCTTGGCTCCTTGACGCCCACCCCGACAACCACCCCGTGACCTACCCTGGCTAGGGTTGGTGCACACCCACCCTGGTGCCCACCTTGGCACCCACCCTATGACCCACCTTGGCACGCACCTTAGTACCCACCCCGTTACCCACCCTAGGACCCACCCCGTGACCCACCTTGGCCAGGGTGGGTGCACCCACCCTGGTGCCCACCTTGGCACCCACCCATCCTAGCACCCAGCCTGTGACCGGGCTTGGAACCCAACCTTGCACCCGCACCCGTCTTGGCCAGTGTGGGTGCGCACCCATCCTGGCACCCACGTTGTGACACACCCTTTAACCCACGCACCCTAGCACCCACGTTGGCACCCACCTTGGAACCCAACCTAGCAACTTGGCACCCACCCCGTGACCCACCTTGGCATCCACCATAGCAGTCGCCGACTTGGCACCCACCTCGGCACCCACCTTGACACTTGTGGACCCACCTTGCCACTCACCCTAGCATCGACCCATCCTAGCACCCACCCTGGCACCTTTGCACCCTAGCACTCACCCATCCTAGCACCTAACCTGTGACCCACCTTGACACTCACCCTCGCACCCACCTTGGAACCCAACCTAGCACCCACCCACCCTGACACCAACCCTAGCACCTACCCACCCTTGCACCCACCCTGTGACCCATCTTGGCACCCACCCATCCTACCACTCAACCTATCACCCACCTTCTCACCCACCTTGGCATCCACCTTAGCACCCACCCACACTGGCACCTTGGCACCCACCTCGGGCAAGGTGGGTGCACACCCACCCTGGCACCCAATTTAGAACCCACCGAGCATGTTACCCACCTTGGCACCCACATTGCAGCCCACCCTAGTACCCACCCTATGACCCACATTGGCATCCACACCCTAGCACCCAGGCACCTCGACACCCGCCTTGACACCCACCCTAGCACTGAACCTGTGACCCACCTTGGAACTCACCCTAGAACCCACCCACCCTGTGAACCACCTTGGCATCCACCTTAGCACCCACCCACCTTGGCACCCACTCTAGCACTCACCCATCCTAACACCCAACTTGTTACCCACCTTGGCACCCGCCCTCGCGTCCACCTTGAAACCCACCCTAGCACCCACCCACGCAGGAGCCCACCTTGGCACCCAACCTAACACCCACGCATCCTGGCACCCAACTTGTGACCCACCTTGGAACCCACCCTAGTACCCACCTTTGAACCCACTATATCACCAACCCACCTTGGCACCCACCCTATGACCCTCTTTGGAATCCACCCTAGCACGCACCCACCCTGGCACCCACCATGGAGCGCACCCTAGCACCCACCCACCTCGGCACGCACCTCAACACCCACCTTGGTGTGCGCACTGCGCCAACCTCTCAAAGACCCTATGTGGTGCGCTCCAAAGTGTACACCTTTGGTGCGCTCCAAGGTGCGCACCTTTGGTGCACACCGAGGTGCACACCAAAGTGTGCACCGAGGTGAGCACCAAAGTGCACTCCAGGGTGCACACCAAGGCGTGCACCTTTGGTGCGGTCAATGCAAACGAATTCGGAAGTTGGGGTCGATGTCCTAATCGCTGCTGCAGACTACACGTATGAGAATCGGACAAATAGCTTTATATAGGGGAGGTGTTGCGTTTGATGGGTCGACTCCCCTGGTTGTGTGCACTGCACCAACTTCAAAGACCCTGTCTTGTTTAAGAAGTCAAAAGTTGGGGTGGATGTCCTAATCATTGCTGCAGTCTACGCATGTATGAGAATCAGACAAATAGCTTATATAGGGGAGGTGTTGCATTCGGTGGGTTGACTCCCCTGGTTGTGCGCACTGCGCCAACCTCAAAGACCCCGCATAGCAGAAGAAGTCGGAAGTCGGATTTTGGTGAGCACCAAGGCGTGCACCTTTGGTGCGGTCAACGCAGACGAATTCAGAAGTTGGGGTGGATGTCCTAATCGTTGTTGCAGGCTACACATGTATGAGAATCAGACAAATAGCTTATATAGGGGAGGTGTTGGGTTTGATGGGTCAACTCCCTTGGTTGTGCGCATTACGCCAACCTCAAAGACCTTGTTTTCGTTAAGAAGTCAAAAGTTGGGGTCAATGTCCTAATGGCTCCTGCAGGCTACACATGTATGAGAATCGGACAAATAGCTTATATAGGGGAGGTGTTGGGTTTGATGGGTCGACTCCCCTGGTTGTGCGCATTACGTCAACCTCAAAGACCTTGTTTTCGTTAAGAAGTCAAAAGTTGGGGTCGATGTCCTAATTGCTCCTGTAGACTACACATGTATGAGAATCAGACAAATAGCTTATATAGGGGAGGTGTTGGGTTTGATGGGTTGACTCCCCTAGTTGTTCGCATTACACCAACCTCAAAGACCTTGTTTTCGTTTAGAAGCCGAAAGTTGGGGTCGATGTCCTAATTGCTCCTGCAGGCTACGCATGTATGAGAATCAGACAAATAGCTTATATAGGGGAGGTGTTGGGTTTGATGGGTCGACTCCCCTGGTTGTGCGCATTGCGCCAACCTCAAAGACCCTGCATTGCGGATGAAGTCGAAAGTCAGAGTTTGGTGTGCTACAAGGTGTGGTCGAAGGTGCTCACCTAGGTGTGCACCTTTGGAGCACAGGAAAAGTGCCCTCCAAAAGTGCGCACCTTTGGAGTGCACAAAAGTGCCCTCCAAAAGTGCGCACCTTTGGAGCGCAGAAAAGTGCCCTCCAAAAAGTGCCCTCCAAAAGTGCGCACCTTTGGAGCGCAGAAAAGTGCCCTCCAAAAAGTGCCCTCCAAAAGTGCGCACCTTTGGAGCGCAGAAAAGTGCCCTCCAAAAAGTGCCCTCCAAAAGTGCGCACCTTTGGAGCGCAGAAAAGTGCCCTCCAAAAAGTGCCCTCCAAAAGTGCGCACCTTTGGAGCGCAGAAAAGTGCCCTCCAAAAAGTGCCCTCCAAAAGTGCGCACCTTTGGAGCGCAGAAAAGTGCCCTCCAAAAAGTGCCCTCCAAAAGTGCGCACCTTTGGAGCGCAGAAAAGTGCCCTCCAAAAAGTGCCCTCCAAAAGTGCGCACCTTTGGAGCGCAGAAAAGTGCCCTCCAAAAAGTGCCCTCCAAAAGTGCGCACCTTTGGAGCGCAGAAAAGTGCCCTCCAAAAAGTGCCCTCCAAAAGTGCGCACCTTTGGAGCGCAGAAAAGTGCCCTCCAAAAGTGCGCACCTTTGGAGCGCACAAAAGTGCCCTCCAAAAGTGCGCACTTTTGGTGCGCACCAAGGCGCTGGTTCGGTCGTTGCAGGCGAGTTCGGAAGTTGGGGTCGATGTCCTGAGCGGAGGTGCAAACTACACAGGTGTCGGAATCGGACAAATAGCTTATATAGGGGAGGTGTATGCTTCGATGGGTCGACTCCCCAGGTTGAGCGCACCGCGCCAACCTCAAAGACCCTACGGTATGGATGAAGTCGGAAGTTGGGTCCGATGACCGATTCGATTAGTAGGTATGCTCATGAGGTCGGAATTTGGGTCCGATGACCTGCCATGTGCAGGAAGGCGAATGTTGACACTGTGCGTTGCAAGGTGCACACCAAGGCGCTGGTGCGGTCTTTTTAGTCGAGTTCGGAAGTTGGGGTCGATGTCCTGATCGGAGGTGCAAGCTACACAGGTGTGGGAATCGGACAAATAGCTTATATAGGGGAGGTGTATGCTTCGTTGGGTCGACTCCCCGGGTTGAGCGCACCGCGCCAACCTCAAAGACCCTACGGTATGGATGAAGTCGGAAGTTGGGTCCGATGACCGATTCGATATGTAGGCATACTCGCGAGGTCGGAATTTGGGTCCGATGACCTGCCACGTGCAGGAAGGCGAATGTTGGCACTGTGCGTTGCAAGGTGCGCACCAAGGCGCTGGTTCGGTCGTTGGAGGCGAGTTCGGAAGTTGGGGTCGATGTCTTGATCGGAGGTGCAAACTACACAGGTGTGGGAATCGGACAAATAGCTTATATAGGGGAGGTGTATGCTTCGTTGGGTCGACTCCCCGGGTTGAGCGCACCGCGCCAACCTCAAAGACCCTACGGTATGGATGAAGTCGGAAGTTGGGTCCGATGACCGATTCGATATGTAGGCATACTCGCGAGGTCGGAATTTGGGTCCGATGACCTGCCATGTGCAGGAAGGCGAATGTTGGGACTGTGCGTCGCAAGGTGCGCACCAAGGCGCTGGTGCCGTCGTTGCAGTCGAGTTCGGAAGTTGGGGTCGATGTCCTGGTCAGAGGTGCAAACTACACAGGTGTGGGAATCGGACAAATAGCTTATATAGGGGAGGTGTATGCTTCGATGGGTCGACTCCCTGGGTTGAGCGCACCGCGCCAACCTCAAAGACCCTACAGTATGGATGAAGTCGGAAGTTGGGTCCGATGACCGATTCGATACGTAGGCATATTGGCGAGGTCTGAATTTGTGTCCGATGACCTGCCATGCGCAGGAAGGCGGAATTTGGGTCCGATGACCGAGTTGATGGCGTGCCATGCGCAGAAAGGCGGAATTTGGGTCCGATGACCGAGTTGATGTTGATGGCCCGCCATGCACAGGAAGGCGGAATTTGGGTCCGATGACCGATTTGAAGGCGTGCCATACGCAAAAAGGCGGAGTTTGGGTCCGATGACCGAGTTGATATTGATGGCCCGCCATGCGCAGGAAGGCGGAATTTGGGTCCGATGACCTGACATACGCATGGAGTCCGACTCGGGGGCCGATGTTCGATTCGATGACTTGCATTGTGGGTAAAGTCGGAAGTTGTGGTCTTTGACCCGATTCGATGACCAGACTTCGGCTGCTTGAGAATCGGACAAATAACTTATATAGGGGAGGTAGTGTTCTCGAGCATCCTCCCCCCGTGCCCGTTTATGTCGATTGATGCTGGTGCTCGACTGGTTGGAGCGCTCGGATGCAAAAATCTTGCACCAGGATTTATCGATTGTGATGGACACGGCAAGTCTCCTGATTGCTATGCAGGAGCTCATCGTGAATCTCTATGCGGCCTTGGTATGGACTCGACCTGCGGAATGGTTCGGCAATGGTAGTCGCTCCAACACGTCCTTGCAATGGCCACAGAGGTGATTCGACTAGAGCTCCAGTCTAGCTTTTGGGTTGCTTGGCGGACTGGTATAGCCGCGATCGAGTTCCGGCCATGAACGTTTTAGATAGCTCTTGGGCTTTCTGGGACGGAAGTCGGAAGTTTGGGCTGTTGTCCGATTTGATGACCATTCTTCGGATGTGTGAGAATCGGACAAATAACTTATATAGGGGACTGTGTTGTCTCACGCAGCCCCCTCCGTGCCCCTCTATCTCGACCGATGTTGGTGCTTGAAAGGGTTGGGATCGCTCGGATTTATAAACGTGCACCACCATTTGTCGAGTGTGAGGGACGCGGCAGGTCTCCTAAATGCTATGCGGGCGCTCTCTGAGAATCTCTATCCGGCCTCGACACAGACTAGTCTTGCTGAATGGTTTGGCACTGGTAGTCGATCCAACACGTCGTTGTTGTGGCCGCCTAGGCGATTCGATTCGAGCCCCCGTCTAGCTTTTGGGTTGCTTGGCGGATTTTGCCCTATCCGCAAGTGAGCTCGGTCCCTAAACGTTCGAGAAACCCGATTGCTATGCGCCGACTCTCTTTCTTGCGAGCCTCCATCTAGCTTTTGGGTCTCTACGGAACGGAAGTCGGAATCTGGGACCGTTGTTTGATTCGACGAGGCAGACTACGGTTGTGCGAGAATCGGACAAATAACTTATATAGGGGAGGTGTTGACTGGAGCATTCTCCCCCGTGCCCCTCTAACTCGACCAATGCTGGCGCTCGAACGGTGGTAGCGCTCGGATTTTCATTGAGCGCCAGCATTGGTCGATTTAGAGGGGCATGCGAGATTCCCGAATGCTATGCGAGGGCTCTAACGGAAATGTCTATTGGTTTCGGTATGGATGCAATTGCGAGTGGTTCGGCAAAGGTAGTCGTTCCGATGCGTCCATGTCGTGGCCAAATCGATAATTCGATTTGAGCCCTCGTATAGCATTTGGGTCTCTCGATGTGATTCCGCATTCCAGTCCCTTTGGGCACTGCTTGAGCCGCATCCCAGGGGGTTCCCTTCCCAATAATCTGCCTCGCAACCCGATTGCTATGCGGTGAGGCTCCTCGGCCGCCTCGGAACTATCTGTGTATCAGACGCATCGCGGGATAAGGGGTTGGCAACGGTAGTCGCCCCAAGCGCGTCCGATGCTTGGACCATTCCGAGGCGGCCCTGAAGCCTCTTCCGTCTAGCCGTTGGGTCCTTCTCGCCGCATCCCTCGCCTCGCACCCCGATTGCTATGCGGTGAGGCTCCTCGGCCGCCTCGGAACTATCTGTGTATCGGACGCGTCGCGGGATAAGGGGTTGTCACTGGTAGTCGCCCCAAGCGCGTCCGATGCTTGGACCATTCCGAGGCGGCCCTGAAGCCTCTTCCGTCTAGCCGTTGGGTCCTTCTCGCCGCATCCCTCGCCTCGCACCCCGATTGCTATGCGGTGAGGCTCCTCGGCCGCCTCGGAACTATCTGTGTATCGGACGCGTCGCGGGATAAGGGGTTGTCATTGGTAGTCGCCCCAAGCGCGTCCGATGCTTGGACCATTCCGAGGCGGCCCTGAAGCCTCTTCCGTCTAGCCGTTGGGTCCTTCTCGCCGCATCCCTCGCCTCGCACCCCGATTGCTATGCGGTGAGGCTCCTCGGCCGCCTCGGAACTATCTGTGTATCGGACGCGTCGCGGGATAAGGGGTTGTCACTGGTAGTCGCCCCAAGCGCGTCCGATGCTTGGACCATTCCGAGGCGGCCCTGAAGCCTCTTCCGTCTAGCCGTTGGGTCCTTCTCGCCGCATCCCTCGCCTCGCACCCCGATTGCTATGCGGTGAGGCTCCTCGGCCGCCTCGGAACTATCTGTGTATCGGACGCGTCGCGGGATAAGGGGTTGTCACTGGTAGTCGCCCCAAGCGCGTTCGATGCTTGGACCATTCCGAGGCGGCCCTGAAGCCTCTTCCGTCTAGCCGTTGGGTCCTTCTCGCCGCATCCCTCGCCTCGCACCCCGATTGCTATGCGGTGAGGCTCCTCGGCCGCCTTGGAACTATCTGTGTATCGGACGCGTCGCGGGATAAGGGGTTGTCACTGGTAGTCGCCCCAAGCGCGTCCGATGCTTGGACCATTCCGAGGCGGACCCGAAGCCTCTTCCGTCTAGCCGTTGGGTCCTTCTCGCCGCATCCTTCGCCTCGCACCCCGATTGCTATGCGGTGAGGCTCCTCGGCCGCCTCGGAACTATCTGTGTATCGGACGCGTCGCGGGATAAGGGGTTGTCACTGGTAGTCGCCCCAAGCGCGTCCGATGCTTGGACCATTCCGAGGCGGACCCGAAGCCTCTTCCGTCTAGCCGTTGGGTCCTTCTCGCCGCATCCCTCGCCTCGCACCCCGATTGCTATGCGGTGAGGCTCCTCGGCCGCCTTGGAACTATCTGTGTATCGGACGCGTCGCGGGATAAGGGGTTGTCACTGGTAGTCGCCCCAAGCGCGTCCGATGCTTGGACCATTCCGAGGCGGACCCGAAGCCTCTTCCGTCTAGCCGTTGGGTCCTTCTCGCCGCATCCCTCGCCTCGCACCCCGATTGCTATGCGGTGAGGCTCCTCGGCCGCCTTGGAACTATCTGTGTATCGGACGCGTCGCGGGATAAGGGGTTGTCACTGGTAGTCGCCCCAAGCGCGTCCGATGCTTGGACCATTCCGAGGCGGACCCGAAGCCTCTTCCGTCTAGCCGTTGGGTCCTTCTCGCCGCATCCCTCGCCTCGCACCCCGATTGCTATGCGGTGAGGCTCCTCGGCCGCCTTGGAACTATCTGTGTATCGGACGCGTCGCGGGATAAGGGGTTGTCACTGGTAGTCGCCCCAAGCGCGTCCGATGCTTGGACCATTCCGAGGCGGCCCCGAAGCCTCTTCCGTCTAGCCGTTGGGTCCTTCTCGCCGCATCCCTCGCCTCGCACCCCGATTGCTATGCGGTGAGGCTCCTCGGCCGCCTTGGAACTATCTGTGTATCGGACGCGTCGCGGGATAAGGGGTTGTCACTGGTAGTCGCCCCAAGCGCGTCCGATTCTTGGACCATTCCGAGGCGGCCCCGAAGCCTCTTCCGTGTAGCCGTTGGGTCCTTCTCGCCGCATCCCTCGCCTCGCACCCCGATTGCTATGCGGTGAGGCTCCTCGGCCGCCTTGGAACTATCTGTGTATCGGACGCGTCGCGGGATAAGGGGTTGTCACTGGTAGTCGCCCCAAGCGCGTCCGATGCTTGGACCATTCCGAGGCGGACCTGAAGCCTCTTCCCTCTAGCCGTTGGGGCTTTCTCGCCGCATCCCTCGCCTCGCACCCTGATTGCTATGCTGTGAGGCTCCTCGGCCGCCTTGGAACTATCTGTGTATCGGACGCATCGCGGGATAAGGGGTTGGCAGTGGTAGTCGCCCCAAGCGCATCCGATGCTTGGACCATTCCGAGGCGGCCCTGCAGCCTCTTCCGTCTAGCCGTTGGGGCCATCTCGCCGCATCCCCCACCTCGCACCACGATTGCTATGCGGTGAGGCTCCTTGGCCGCCTCGGAACTATCTGTGTATCGGACGCATCGCGGGATAAGGGGTTGTCACTGGTAGTCGCCCCAAGCGCGTCCGATGCTTGGACTATTCCGAGGCGGCCCTGCAGCCTCTTCCGTCTAGCCGTTGGGGCCATCTCGCTGCATCCCCCACCTCCTCGGCCGCCTCGGAACTATCTGTGTATCGGACGCATCGCGGGATAAGGGGTTGGCAGTGGTAGTCGCCCCAAGCGCGTCCGATGCTTGGACTATTCCGAGGCAGCCCTGCAGCCTCTTCCGTCTAGCCTTTGGGGCCATCTCGCCGCATCCCTCGCCTCGCACCCCGATTGCTATGCGGTGAGGCTCCTCGGCCGCCTGGGAACTATCTTCGTATCGGACGCATCGCGGGATAAGGGGTTGTCACTGGTAGTCGCCCCAAGCGCGTCCGATGCTTGGACTATTCCGAGGCGGCCCTGTGGCCTCTTCCGTCTAGCCGTTGGGGCCATCTCGCCGCATCCCCCACCTCGCACCCCGATTGCTATGCGGTGAGGCTCTTCGGCCGCCTTGGAACTATCTTCGTATCGGACGCATCGCGGGATAAGGGGTTGTCACTGGTAGTGGCCCCAAGCGCGTCCGATGCTTGGACTATTCCGAGGCGGCCCTGCAGCCTCTTCCGTCTAGCCGTTGGGGCCATCTCGCCGCATCCCCCACCTCGCACCCCGATTGCTATGCGGTGAGGCTCCTCGGCCGCCTTGGAACTATCTTCGTATCGGACGCATCGCGGGATAAGGGGTTGTCACTGGTAGTCGCCCCAAGCGCGTCCGATGCTTGGACTATTCCGACGCGGCCCTGTGGCCTCTTCCGTCTAGCCGTTGGGGCCATCTCGCCGCATCCCCCACCTCGCACCCCGATTGCTATGCGGTGAGGCTCCTCGGCCGCCTTGGAACCATCTTCGTATCGGACGCATCGCGGGATAGGGGGCTGTCACTGGTAGTCGCCCCAAGCGTGTCCGATGCTTGGACCATTCCTAGGCGGCCCTGAAGCCTCTTCCGTCTAGCCGTTGGGGCCTTCCCGCCCCATCCCTCGCCTCGCACCCCCGATTGCTATGCGGTGAGGCTCCTCGGCCGCCTTGGAACCATCTGTGTATCGGACGCATCGCGGGATAAGGGGTTGGCACTGGCAGTCGCCCCAAGCGCGTCCGATGCTTGGACCATTCCGAGGTGGCCCTGAAGCCTCTTCCGTCTAGCCGTTGGGGCCTTCCCGCCCCATCCCTCGCCTCGCACCCCGATTGATATGCGGTGAGGCTCCTCGGCCGCCTTGGAACTATCTGTGTATCGGACGCATCGCGGGATAAGGGGTTGGCACTGGTAGTCGTCCCAATCGCATCCGATGCTTGGACCATTCCGAGGCGGCCCTGCAGCCTCTTCCGTTTAGCCGTCGGGGCCTTCCCGCCGCATCCCTCGCCTCGCATCCCGATTCCTATGCGGTGAGTCTTCTCGGCCGCCGCGGAACTATACCTGTTATTGCTACTGCATCCTTCGGCTGGTAACCTCCTCTGCCGCCTTGGAACGTTCTCTTTGTCGGACGCGTCGCGGGATAAGGGGTTGGCACTGGTAGTCGCCCCAAGCGCGCCCGATGCATAGACCGCTCCGAGTCGACCTTGCTTTCAGCCTCTCACATGCATAGACCTCTCTGAGTCGACCCTGCAGCCTCTCACGTTTAGCCTTTGGAATCTCGCCTCACAACATGATTGCTATCCTTGATGCATCCCTTGCCTCGAGCCCTGATTGCTTTCTTGGCTGCATCCCTCCTCTCCTCACAGCCCGGTTGTCATCACTGCTTCATCCGTCGCTTCATGCATTCTGGCTGCTGGGCCCTTCCCACCGCACACCTCGATTGCTATCTCTTCTGCATCACACACCCCGATTGCTATCTCTGCTACATCCCTCGGCTCTCACTTCTGCATCCTTCGCCTCACACCTCGATTGCTATCAATGCTGCATCCGTAACCTCACACCCCGATTGCTATGCGGGGAGGCTCCTTGGCCGCCTTGGAAATTTCTGTGTGTCGGACGCACCGCGGGATAAGGGGTTGGCACTGGTAGTCGCCCCAAGTGCGCCCGATTCTTAGACCGCTTCGAGGTGACCTCGTAGCCTCTTTCGTCCAGGCTTCCTGCCTTCAACGCCCTTTTTACACCTCGATTGCTATGCGCGGGCTCGTTGGCGTCTATCACCTCTCTGCGAAGAGTGGCACGATGATTGTTGGGGTAAATCGTAGCAGTCCGATCTCTGGCCTTGGGCCATTGTGAGGGCTGATCGATTTCCTGTGCGCATCTCGTGTTCGCCCAGTAACAGACTCGACGACTTGTAATCGGTCTTGTTCCCGATTGTTCCTGGAGGTAGTCTTCGGAACTCTTGGATTTGACCTGTCACTCGAACTGTCCTCTTCCGAGGATGCTTGTGTGTGTGTGCTTGTGCCATTTCCTTGGCGGTATTAACGAGATATTAAAGAGCGGAGTGAGCGCCTCGCCCAGCTATGTTTGGGGCTCTCACTCCCTTACCCGGTGTGCGACCGCTTTGCACGTAGGTTGCGGAGCATCGCGACTCTTTCGATGTTTGGCGGTTGTCTTCCGGTGATGCGTTGGTCCCGAAGTGCACGTTACTAGCATTTCTGCCATTGTTCTCGATCTTTGGCACGTTCCTTCGTTGCAATTGGATATATATCTCCGTTTATACGCGCAGGCTTCTCCCGCCTATTCAGCGCTGTCCCACTCTCAGCACTCTCGTGGTCTCCTTGGCTTCTCTCTCCCGTGAGCGAGCTCTCTTCTCGAGTCTTTTCCATGTCCCATGGAGGTTGCCTTGCGAAATTCGGGCACACAAACGTGACCGGATAAGAGCGGAATTGCCTATGAGGAGAAGCTCACCTTAGGGAGCAGCAATGCCGAGTGTTTCGACAGAGGGTAGAGGGGGCGTTGTTTGGGCGGTTGCACAAAAGAGTGCTACGTTTGCACTGAAGGTTGCTTCTTCGTCTCCGACGAACTCTTCGAGGCAAAAAAGCTTGTTTACGGGGTCGAGGTGGGACTGTTCGTGCGAGTTGCGCCACCAAAAGTGCGTAGGGGGCATATACCTGGGAAATGGATGTCTCTGAGTGGCCTTACTCGGTCGCGTGCACGGTGCATTCTCTAACGGCAGGACTGTCGCGAGCATGTGCGGTTCGGATGTTTTCGGGTAAAGGGTTCCGTACGGGATGTTCTTCCCAGGCTCCTGTGAACCGAGACTCTGCATCGTCATGCTCCGGCTCCCGTGGGTGCTTCATGCCTCGTCGAGCTGTTTGTCGTGGACGATTAAGGCCGAGGCCTTCCTTCGAGAGGGGAATTGTTCAGGCTGGTCGA
>NW_026728854.1:922500-942500 GCF_030272615.1 Cryptomeria japonica | reverse complement strand
CAAGGTGCGCACCATGGCCCTCCAAGGTGCGCAGCATGGCGTGCACGAAGTCGGAGCCCGGTTTGCCCCGGGTGCGCACCTCGCGTGCACCTTCGCCAGGGTGGGCACCTCGGTGCGCACACCTTCTCAATGTTTTCTTGCCTTTTCTGGAAATTGGTGAAGGCAGCGCATCAAAGGTGCGCACCTCGGTGTGCTCCGAGGTGCGAACCCGAGAGCGCTCCGAGGTGCCCACGAAGTCGAAAGTCGGGTTAATTGCATTGTTTTCCCCGGGTGCGCTCCGAGGTGCGCAACATCGGTGCGCACCAAGGAGGGCTCCGAAGTGTGCTCCAAGGTGCGCACGATTCGGAGCTCGGTTTGCCCGGGGTGCGCACACCTTGGCTGGGTTGCGCACCCTTTGTGCGCTCCAAGGTGCGCACGAAGTCGGAGCTCGGTTTGCCCCGGGTGCGCACCTTCGCCAGGGTGCGCACCTTGATGCGCACGCCTTGGCTGGGCTGCGCACCTTGGTGGGCGCCATGGTGCGCACCTTTCGTGCGCTCCAAGGTGCGCACGAAGTCGGAGCTCGGTTTGCCCCGGGTGCGCACCTTGGTGGGCGCCATGGTGCACTCCGAGGTGCCCAAGATTGGTGCGCACCAAGGAGCGCTCCGAAGTGCGCTCCAAGGTGCGCAGGTGCGCGCGAAGTCGAAAGTTGGGTTAATTGTCCGGTTTGCCTCGGGTGCGCACCTTGCGTGCACCTTCGCCAGGGTGGGCGCCTTGGTGCGCACACCTTGGCTGGGCTGCGCACCCGGGCGCGCACACCTTGGCACCCGCGTTTCCTTCATTTTAAATTTTTTTTTTTTACAATCTCTCAAGTGGGAAATTCTATAATCTCAACTTTTTTTGCCTTTTCAGGAAACTTTTGAATGGAGCGCATCATTGGTGCGCTCCGAAGTGTGCTCCAAGGTGCGCACCTCTGGTGTGCTCCAAAGCTCTCTCCAGCTGCGTGCACCTGCCCCGGCCGCGCACCCGGCCCCGCCCAGCTTCGCTCACCTGTCCCGGGCGTCTGGTGCGGAACCTTAGAGTAAGAAACATCACCGTGCACCTTGGCCAACGTGCGCGACTCGACCGAGCGCGCACTGGCCGAGGTGCACACCGATTTCACCTGGGTGCGCGCGCAGCACCTCGGGCGCACCGGGGTGCGCGCACAACGCCCGGGTTGCACCGTGGCCTGTGTGCTCGGGGCGCCTCAGGTGCGCGCTCGGTGTCGCCCCCGCGCGCGCGGTAGTGCGGGCAGCGCACCCCGGCCCGGCCCGGCCCCGACGAGAACGCAAACGGGCAAAAGGTTTATTCAAATAGCATTGCGACGCCCGGCGAAAAACTAAAAAAGGGTGCAACACCGGGACTTCCCGGGAGGTCACCCATCCCAGTACTACTCCGGCCCAAGCGCGCTTAACTGCGGAGTTCTGATGGGATCCGGTGCACTAACGCTGGTATGATCGCACCCGTTATGAGCTTGTCGCAGTGTGTACTTAGCAAACCGCGACCCACGTGCGAATCCACCCCGGCCACCCACCCCCGTCGAGGTGCACACCCTCCCTCGCGAAGTGCGCCCCGTTCGCCAAGTGTGAGCCCTGCCCGGGTGCGCGCACCTTGCTAGGGCGTCGGGTGTGCACCCGGCCCGGCCTACGTGCGTGCACCTGGACGGGGCGTCGTGTGCGTGCAGTGTCCCGTCTGCAACGCGGTGCCCACACACCACCTCGGGCGCAACGACCTGCGCTCACATGTGGGCCGAGTGCACCTTGGTGCATGTTCGGGGCGCCTCGGGTGCACGCTCGATCTTGCCCCGGTGCACCAAGGCGCTCGGTTTGCCCCGGGTGCGCACTTGGTGCAAGGTGGGCACCCAAAATAGGGATCAAGCACCAAAACACAAGTTTCGGGATGCAAAATGGGACCCAAGGACCACAAATGCGTTCCAAGACCCATGATGGGTCCACGAGAACAAAAATGTGTTCCGAGACTTAATAAACAAATATTGGGTTTTAGGAGAAGAAACATGCTCTGATGCCCAAAACGAGAATCGACCCCGAAAAGGCCACAGGCCAAAAGTGGGATGCGAGACAAAAAAAAATGGGACCCGAGGACCAAAATTGGGTTCCCAGGTCGAAGACAGGGCAACCGGACAAGAAACGACCTCTAAGGCTCGAAATGAGTCCCGACGACTAAAACTTGACAAGAAGCACCCATCAGGCACCCAACTCGACACCCATGGGATGCCGACCCACCCGGGCTTCCACCTAGCACACCTTGGCACCCACCCACCCTCGCACCCAACCTCGCACCCAACTTAGCACCTTTGAACCCACATTGGCACTCACCCTGACCCTGGCACCTTGGAACCCACATTGGCACTCACCTTGACCCTGGCACCCACCTTTGCACTCACCTTGGGACCCACCCTGGCTCCCACCTCGGCACCCACCCAGACACCCACCTTGGTTCCTTGGCACCCACCTTGGATCCTTGGCACCCACCCCGACACCCACCTTGGCACGCAACTTGGCTACTTGCCACCCACCTTGGCTCCTTGACGCCCACCCCGACAACCACCCCGTGACCTACCCTGGCTAGGGTTGGTGCACACCCACCCTGGTGCCCACCTTGGCACCCACCCCATGACCCACCTTGGCACGCACCTTAGTACCCACCCCGTTACCCACCCTAGGACCCACCCCGTGACCCACCTTGGCCAGGGTGGGTGCCTTGGTGCGCACAACTTGCCTGGGCTGCACACCAGGGCGGGCTCAAGATGGCACCCGCGTTCCGTTTTTTTCACTATCTTTCAAAACGGAAATTTTAAAATCTCGTTTTTTTTTTTTTTTTGCCTTTTCTGGAAATTAGTGAAGGCAGCGCATCAAAGGTGCGCAATGCTGGTGCGAACCCGGGAGCGCTCCGATGTGTGCTCCAAGGTGCGGCGTGCACGAAGTCCGAGCCCGGCTTGCCCCGGGTGCGCACCTCGCGTGCACCTTCGCCGGGGTGAGCACCTTGGCTGGGTTGCGCGCCCTGGTGCGCACCAAGGAGCGCTCTGAAGTGTGCTCCAAGGTGCGGCGTGCACGAAGTCGGAGCTCGGTTTGCCCCGGGTGTGCACCTCGGGTGCGCACCTCGCGTGCACCTTCGCTGCGGTGGGCACCTTGGCTGGGTTGCGCGCCTTGGTGGGCACCATGCAGTGCACGAAGTCGGAGCCCGGTTTGCCCCGGGCGCGCACCTCCGCCAGGGTGGGCACCTTGGTGCGCACAACTTGCCTGGGCTGCGCACCAGGAAGGGCTCAAGATGGCACCCGCGTTCCGTTTTTTTCACTATCTTTCAGAACGGAAATTTTAAAATATCGTTTTTTTTTGCCTTTTCTGGAAATTAGTGAAGGCAGCGCATCAAAGGTGCGCAACGCTGGTGCGAACCTGGGAGCGCTCCGATGTGTGCTCCAAGGTGCGGCGTGCACGAAGTCGGAGCCCGGTTTGCCCCGGGTGCGCCCTGGTGGGCACCATGGTGCGCACCAAGGAGCGCTCCGAAGTGTGCTCCAAGGTGCGGCCTGCACGAAGTCGGAGCCCGGTTTGCCCCGGGTGTGCACCGCGGGTGGGCACCTTGGTGCGCATGCCTTGCCTGGGCTGCGCACCAGGGCGGGCTCAAGATGGCACCCGCGTTCCGTTTTTTTCACTATCTTTCAAAACGGAAATTTTAAAATCTCATTTTTATTTGCCTTTTCTGGAAATTAGTGAAGGCAGCGCATCAAAGGTGCGCACCTCGCTGCCCACCACGGTGCGCAACGCCGGTGGGCACCCGGGAGTGCTTCGAAGTGTGCTCCAAGGTGCTGCGTGCACGTTGTCGGAGCCCGGTTTGCCCCGGGTGCGCACCTCGCGTGCACCTTCGTCGGGGTGGGCACCTTGGCTGGGTTTGCCCCGGCTGCGCTCCGAAGCGGGGTTATTGGAGCGCCGCCTCTTTTTTTGTCGGAGCGTTTGGTGGGGTTTCTCGCATTGGCTCTTCCCAGGCCCGGTTGCCACCCTGGCGCGCACGAAGTCGGAAGTAGGGTTAATTGCCCGGGTGCGCACCTTTGCCAGGGTGGGCACCTTACCTGGGCTGTGCACCCGGGCGGGCTCAAGATGGCACCCGCGTTCCGTTTTTTTCACTATCTTTCAAAACGGAAATTTTAAAATCTCCTCTTTTTTTTGCCTTTTCTGGAAATTAGTGAAGGCAGCGCATCAAAGGTGCGCACCTCGCTGCCCACCTTGGTGTGCTCTGAGGTGCGCACCCGGGAGCGCTACGAAGTGTGCTCCAAGGTGCGGCGTGCACGTTGTCGGAGCCCGGTTTGCCCCGGGTGCGCACCTCGCCTGCACCTTGGCCGGGGTGGGCACCCTGGCTGGGTTTGCCCAGGGTGCGCTCCGAAGCGGGGTTACTGGAGCGCCCCCTCTTTTTTTGTCAGAGCGTTTGGTGGGGTTTCTCGCATTGGCTCTTCCCAGGCCCGGTTGTTGGGTGCGCTCCCACCCTGGCGCGCGCGAAGTTGGAAGTTGGGTTAATTGCCCGGGCGCGCACCTTCGCCAGGGTGGGCACCTTGGTGCGCACACCTTGGCTGGGCTGCGCACCAGGGCGGGCTCAAGATGGCACCAGCATTCCCTTTTTCTCACTATCTTTCAAAACGGAAATTTTAAAATCTCGTTTTCTTTTGCCTTTTATGGAAATTAGTGAAGGCATCGCATCAAAGGTGCGCACCTCGCTGCCCACCTTGGTGTGCTCCGAGGTGCCCACCACGGTGCGCTCCGAGGTGCCCACCACGGTGCGCAACGCCGGTGCGAACCCGGGAGCGCCCCGATGTGTGCTCCAAGGTGCGGCGTGCACGAAGCCGGACCCCGGTTTGCCCCGGGTGCGCACCTCGCGTGCACCTTGGTGCGCACACCTTGGCTGGGTTGCGCGGCCTGGTGGGCACCATGGTGCGCACCAAGGAGCGCTCCGAAGTGTGCTCCAAGGTGCGGCGTGCACGAAGTCCTAGCCCGGTTTGCCCCGGGTGCGCACCTTCGCCGCGGTGGGCACCATGGCGTGCACGAAGTCGGAGCCCGGTTTGCCCCGGGTGCGCACCTCGCGTGCACCTTCGCCGGGGTGGGCACCTCGGCTGGGTTGCGCGCCCTGGTGCGCACCAAGGAGCGCTCCGAAGTGTGCTCCAAGGTGCGGCGTGCACGAAGTCGGAGCCCGGTTTGCCCCGGGTGCGCACCTTCGCCGCGGTGGGCACCCTGGTGCGCACCATGGCGTGCACGAAGTCGGAGCCCGGTTTGCCCCGGGTGCGCACCTCGCGTGCACCTTCGGCGGGGTTGCGCGCCCTGGTGCGCACCAAGGAGCGCTCCGAAGTGTGCTCCAAGGTGCGGCGTGCACGAAGTCGGAGCCCGGTTTGCCCCGGGTGCGCACCTCGCGTGCACCTTCGGCGGGGTTGCGCGCCCTGGTGGGCACCATGGTGCGCACCAAGGAGCGCTCCGAAGTGTGCTCCAAGGTGCGGCGTGCACGAAGTCGGAGCCCGGTTTGCCCCGGGTGCGCACCTCGCGTGCACCTTCGCCGCGGTGGGCACCATGGCGTGCACGAAGTCGGAGCCCGGTTTGCCCCGGGTGCGCACCTCGCGTGCACCTTCGCCGGGGTGGGCACCTCGGCTGGGTTGCGCGCCCTGGTGCGCACCAAGGAGCGCTCCGAAGTGTGCTCCAAGGTGCGGCGTGCACGAAGTCGGAGCCCGGTTTGCCCCGGGTGCGCACCTCGCGTGCACCTTCGCCGCGGTGGGCACCATGGCGTGCACGAAGTCGGAGCCCGGTTTGCCTCGGGTGCGCACCCCGCGTGCACCTTCGCCGGGGTGGGCACCTCGGCTGGGTTGCGCGCCCTGGTGCGCACCAAGGAGCGCTCCGAAGTGTGCTCCAAGGTGCGGCGTGCACGAAGTCGGAGCCCGGTTTGCCCCGGGTGCGCACCTCGCGTGCACCTTCGCCGCGGTGGGCACCTTGGCTGGGTTGGGCACCATTGAGCGCTCCGAAGTGTGCTCCAAGGTGCGCACCATGGCCCTCCAAGGTGCGCAGCATGGCGTGCACGAAGTCGGAGCCCGGTTTGCCCCGGGTGCGCACCTCGCGTGCACCTTCGCCAGGGTGGGCACCTCGGTGCGCACACCTTCTCAATGTTTTCTTGCCTTTTCTGGAAATTGGTGAAGGCAGCGCATCAAAGGTGCGCACCTCGGTGTGCTCCGAGGTGCGAACCCGAGAGCGCTCTGAGGTGCCCACGAAGTCGAAAGTCGGGTTAATTGCATTGTTTTCCCCGGGTGCGCTCCGAGGTGCGCAACATCGGTGCGCACCAAGGAGGGCTCCGAAGTGTGCTCCAAGGTGCGCACGATTCGGAGCTCGGTTTGCCCGGGGTGCGCACACCTTGGCTGGGTTGCGCACCCTTTGTGCGCTCCAAGGTGCGCACGAAGTCGGAGCTCGGTTTGCCCCGGGTGCGCACCTTCGCCAGGGTGCGCACCTTGATGCGCACGCCTTGGCTGGGCTGCGCACCTTGGTGGGCGCCATGGTGCTCACCTTTCGTGCGCTCCAAGGTGCGCACGAAGTCGGAGCTCGGTTTGCCCCGGGTGCGCACCTTGGTGGGCGCCATGGTGCACTCCGAGGTGCCCAAGATTGGTGCGCACCAAGGAGCGCTCCGAAGTGCGCTCCAAGGTGCGCAGGTGCGCGCGAAGTCGAAAGTTGGGTTAATTGTCCGGTTTGCCTCGGGTGCGCACCTTGCGTGCACCTTCGCCAGGGTGGGCGCCTTGGTGCGCACACCTTGGCTGGGCTGCGCACCCGGGCGCGCACACCTTGGCACCCGCGTTTCCTTCATTTTAAATTTTTTTTTTTTACAATCTCTCAAGTGGGAAATTCTATAATCTCAACTTTTTTTGCCTTTTCAGGAAACTTTTGAATGGAGCGCATCATTGGTGCGCTCCGAAGTGTGCTCCAAGGTGCGCACCTCTGGTGTGCTCCAAAGCTCTCTCCAGCTGCGTGCACCTGCCCCGGCCGCGCACCCGGCCCCGCCCAGCTTCGCTCACCTGTCCCGGGCGTCTGGTGCGGAACCTTAGAGTAAGAAACATCACCGTGCACCTTGGCCAACGTGCGCGACTCGACCGAGCGCGCACTGGCCGAGGTGCACACCGATTTCACCTGGGTGCGCGCGCAGCACCTCGGGCGCACCGGGGTGCGCGCACAACGCCCGGGTTGCACCGTGGCCTGTGTGCTCGGGGCGCCTCGGGTGCGCGCTCGGTGTCGCCCCCGCGCGCGCGGTAGTGCGGGCAGCGCACCCCGGCCCGGCCCGGCCCCGACGAGAACGCAAACGGGCAAAAGGTTTATTCAAATAGCATTGCGACGCCCGGCGAAAAACTAAGAAAGGGTGCAACACCGGGACTTCCCGGGAGGTCACCCATCCTAGTACTACTCCGGCCCAAGCGCGCTTAACTGCGGAGTTCTGATGGGATCCGGTGCACTAACGCTGGTATGATCGCACCCGTTATGAGCTTGTCGCAGTGTGTACTTAGCAAACCGCGACCCACGTGCGAATCCACCCCGGCCACCCACCCCCGTCGAGGTGCACACCCTCCCTCGCGAAGTGCGCCCCGTTCGCCAAGTGTGAGCCCTGCCCGGGTGCGCGCACCTTGCTAGGGCGTCGGGTGTGCACCCGGCCCGGCCTACGTGCGTGCACCTGGACGGGGCGTCGTGTGCGTGCAGTGTCCCGTCTGCAACGCGGTGCCCACACACCACCTCGGGCGCAACGACCTGCGCTCACATGTGGGCCGAGTGCACCTTGGTGCATGTTCGGGGCGCCTCGGGTGCACGCTCGATCTTGCCCCGGTGCACCAAGGCGCTCGGTTTGCCCCGGGTGCGCACTTGGTGCAAGGTGGGCACCCAAAATAGGGATCAAGCACCAAAACACAAGTTTCGGGATGCAAAATGGGACCCAAGGACCACAAATGCGTTCCAAGACCCATGATGGGTCCACGAGAACAAAAATGTGTTCCGAGACTTAATAAACAAATATTGGGTTTTAGGAGAAGAAACATGCTCTGATGCCCAAAACGAGAATCGACCCCGAAAAGGCCACAGGCCAAAAGTGGGATGCGAGACAAAAAAAAATGGGACCCGAGGACCAAAATTGGGTTCCCAGGTCGAAGACAGGGCAACCGGACAAGAAACGACCTCTAAGGCTCGAAATGAGTCCCGACGACTAAAACTTGACAAGAAGCACCCATCAGGCACCCAACTCGACACCCATGGGATGCCGACCCACCCGGGCTTCCACCTAGCACACCTTGGCACCCACCCACCCTCGCACCCAACCTCGCACCCAACTTAGCACCTTTGAACCCACATTGGCACTCACCCTGACCCTGGCACCTTGGAACCCACATTGGCACTCACCTTGACCCTGGCACCCACCTTTGCACTCACCTTGGGACCCACCCTGGCTCCCACCTCGGCACCCACCCAGACACCCACCTTGGTTCCTTGGCACCCACCTTGGATCCTTGGCACCCACCCCGACACCCACCTTGGCACGCAACTTGGCTACTTGCCACCCACCTTGGCTCCTTGACGCCCACCCCGACAACCACCCCGTGACCTACCCTGGCTAGGGTTGGTGCACACCCACCCTGGTGCCCACCTTGGCACCCACCCCATGACCCACCTTGGCACGCACCTTAGTACCCACCCTGTTACCCACCCTAGGACCCACCCCGTGACCCACCTTGGCCAGGGTGGGTGCACCCACCCTGGTGCCCACCTTGGCACCCACCCATCCTAGCACCCAGCCTGTGACCGGGCTTGGAACCCAACCTTGCACCCGTCTTGGCCAGTGTGGGTGCGCACCCATCCTGGCACCCACGTTGTGACACACCCTTTAACCCACGCACCCTAGCAGCCACGTTGGCACCCACCTTGGAACACAACCTAGCAACTTGGCACCCACCCCGTGACCCACCTTGGCATCCACCATAGCAGTCGCCCACTTGGCACCCACCTTGGAACCCAAGTTGGCACCCACCTCGGCACCCACCTTGACACTTGTGGACCCACCTTGCCACTCACCCTAGCATCGACCCATCCTAGCACCCACCCTGGCACCTTTGCACCCTAGCACTCACCCATCCTAGCACCTAACCTGTGACCCACCTTGACACTCACCCTCGCACCCACCTTGGAACCCAACCTAGCACCCACCCACCCTGACACCAACCCTAGCACCTACCCACCCTTGCACCCACCCTGTGACCCATCTTGGCACCCACCCATCCTACCACTCAACCTATCACCCACCTTCTCACCCACCTTGGCATCCACCTTAGCACCCACCCACACTGGCACCTTGGCACCCACCTCGGGCAAGGTGGGTGCACACCCACCCTGACACCCAATTTAGAACCAACCGAGCATGTTACCCACCTTGGCACCCACATTGCAGCCCACCCTAGTACCCACCCTATGACCCACATTGGCATCCACACCCTAGCACCCAGGCACCTCGACACCCGCCTTGACACGCACCCTAGCACTAAACCTGTGACCCACCTTGGAACTCACCCTAGAACCCACCCACCCTGTGAACCACCTTGGCATCCACCTTAGCACCCACCCACCTTGGCACCCACTCTAGCACTCACCCATCCTAACACCCAACTTGTTACCCACCTTGGCACCCGCCCTCGCGTCCACCTTGAAACCCACCCTAGCACCCACCCACGCAGGAGCCCACCTTGGCACCCAACCTAACACCCACGCATCCTGGCACCCAACTTGTGACCCACCTTGGAACCCACCCTAGTACCCACCTTTGAACCCACTATATCACCAACCCACCTTGGCACCCACCCTATGACCCTCTTTGGAATCCACCCTAGCACGCACCCACCCTGGCACCCACCATGGAGCGCACCCTAGCACCCACCCACCTCGGCACGCACCTCAACACCCACCTTGGTGTGCGCACTGCGCCAACCTCTCAAAGACCCTATGTGGTGCGCTCCAAAGTGTACACCTTTGGTGCGCTCCAAGGTGCGCACCTTTGGTGCACACCGAGGTGCACACCAAAGTGTGCACCGAGGTGAGCACCAAAGTGCACTCCAAGGTGCACACCAAGGCGTGCACCTTTGGTGCGGTCAATGCAAACGAATTCGGAAGTTGGGGTCGATGTCCTAATCGCTGCTGCAGACTACACGTATGAGAATCGGACAAATAGCTTTATATAGGGGAGGTGTTGCGTTTGATGGGTCGACTCCCCTGGTTGTGTGCACTGCACCAACTTCAAAGACCCTGTCTTGTTTAAGAAGTCAAAAGTTGGGGTGGATGTCCTAATCATTGCTGCAGTCTACGCATGTATGAGAATCAGACAAATAGCTTATATAGGGGAGGTGTTGCATTCGGTGGGTTGACTCCCCTGGTTGTGCGCACTGCGCCAACCTCAAAGACCCCGCATAGCAGAAGAAGTCGGAAGTCGGATTTTGGTGAGCACCAAGGCGTGCACCTTTGGTGCGGTCAACGCAGACGAATTCAGAAGTTGGGGTGGATGTCCTAATCGTTGTTGCAGGCTACACATGTATGAGAATCAGACAAATAGCTTATATAGGGGAGGTGTTGGGTTTGATGGGTCAACTCCCTTGGTTGTGCGCATTACGCCAACCTCAAAGACCTTGTTTTCGTTAAGAAGTCAAAAGTTGGGGTCAATGTCCTAATGGCTCCTGTAGGCTACACATGTATGAGAATCGGACAAATAGCTTATATAGGGGAGGTGTTGGGTTTGATGGGTCGACTCCCCTGGTTGTGCGCATTACGTCAACCTCAAAGACCTTGTTTTCGTTAAGAAGTCAAAAGTTGGGGTCGATGTCCTAATTGCTCCTGTAGACTACACATGTATGAGAATCAGACAAATAGCTTATATAGGGGAGGTGTTGGGTTTGATGGGTTGACTCCCCTAGTTGTTCGCATTACACCAACCTCAAAGACCTTGTTTTCGTTTAGAAGCCGAAAGTTGGGGTCGATGTCCTAATTGCTCCTGCAGGCTACGCATGTATGAGAATCAGACAAATAGCTTATATAGGGGAGGTGTTGGGTTTGATGGGTCGACTCCCCTGGTTGTGCGCATTGCGCCAACCTCAAAGACCCTGCATTGCGGATGAAGTCGAAAGTCAGAGTTTGGTGTGCTACAAGGTGTGGTCGAAGGTGCTCACCTAGGTGTGCACCTTTGGAGCGCAGGAAAAGTGCCCTCCAAAAGTGCGCACCTTTGGAGTGCACAAAAGTGCCCTCCAAAAGTGCGCACCTTTGGAGCGCACAAAAGTGCCCTCCAAAAAGTGCCCTCCAAAAGTGCGCACCTTTGGAGCGCACAAAAGTGCCCTCCAAAAAGTGCCCTCCAAAAGTGCGCACCTTTGGAGTGCAGAAAAGTGCCCTCCAAAAAGTGCCCTCCAAAAGTGTGCACCTTTGGAGTGCACAAAAGTGCCCTCCAAAAGTGCGCACCTTTGGAGCGCAGAAAAGTGCCCTCCAAAAAGTGCCCTCCAAAAGTGCGCACCTTTGGAGCGCAGAAAAGTGCCCTCCAAAAAGTGCCCTCCAAAAGTGCGCACCTTTGGAGCGCAGAAAAGTGCCCTCCAAAAAGTGCCCTCCAAAAGTGCGCACCTTTGGAGCGCAGAAAAGTGCCCTCCAAAAAGTGCCCTCCAAAAGTGCGCACCTTTGGAGCGCACAAAAGTGCCCTCCAAAAAGTGCCCTCCAAAAGTGCGCACCTTTGGAGCGCACAAAAGTGCCCTCCAAAAGTGCGCACCTTTGGAGCGCACAAAAGTGCCCTCCAAAAGTGCGCACTTTTGGTGCGCACCAAGGCGCTGGTTCGGTCGTTGCAGGCGAGTTCGGAAGTTGGGGTCGATGTCCTGAGCGGAGGTGCAAACTACACAGGTGTCGGAATCGGACAAATAGCTTATATAGGGGAGGTGTATGCTTCGATGGGTCGACTCCCCAGGTTGAGCGCACCGCGCCAACCTCAAAGACCCTACGGTATGGATGAAGTCGGAAGTTGGGTCCGATGACCGATTCGATTAGTAGGTATGCTCATGAGGTCGGAATTTGGGTCCGATGACCTGCCATGTGCAGGAAGGCGAATGTTGGCACTGTGCGTTGCAAGGTGCACACCAAGGTGCTGGTGCGGTCTTTTTAGTCGAGTTCGGAAGTTGGGGTCGATGTCCTGATCGGAGGTGCAAGCTACACAGGTGTGGGAATCGGACAAATAGCTTATATAGGGGAGGTGTATGCTTCGTTGGGTCGACTCCCCGGGTTGAGCGCACCGCGCCAACCTCAAAGACCCTACGGTATGGATGAAGTCGGAAGTTGGGTCCGATGACCGATTCGATATGTAGGCATACTCGCGAGGTCGGAATTTGGGTCCGATGACCTGCCATGTGCAGGAAGGCGAATGTTGGCACTGTGCGTTGCAAGGTGCGCACCAAGGCGCTGGTTCGGTCGTTGCAGGCGAGTTCGGAAGTTGGGGTCGATGTCCTGATCGGAGGTGCAAACTACACAGGTGTGGGAATCGGACAAATAGCTTATATAGGGGAGGTGTATGCTTCGTTGGGTCGACTCCCCGGGTTGAGCGCACCGCGCCAACCTCAAAGACCCTACGGTATGGATGAAGTCGGAAGTTGTGTCCGATGACCGATTCGATATGTAGGCATACTCGCGAGGTCGGAATTTGGGTCCGATGACCTGCCATGTGCAGGAAGGCGAATGTTGGGACTGTGCGTCGCAAGGTGCGCACCAAGGCGCTGGTGCCGTCGTTGCAGTCGAGTTCGGAAGTTGGGGTCGATGTCCTGGTCAGAGGTGCAAACTACACAGGTGTGGGAATCGGACAAATAGCTTATATAGGGGAGGTGTATGCTTCGATGGGTCGACTCCCCGGGTTGAGCGCACCGCGCCAACCTCAAAGACCCTACAGTATGGATGAAGTCGGAAGTTGGGTCCGATGACCGATTCGATACGTAGGCATATTGGCGAGGTCTGAATTTGTGTCCGATGACCTGCCATGCGCAGGAAGGCGGAATTTGGGTCCGATGACCGAGTTGATGGCGTGCCATGCGCAGAAAGGCGGAATTTGGGTCCGATGACCGAGTTGATGTTGATGGCCCGCCATGCACAGGAAGGCGGAATTTGGGTCCGATGACCGATTTGAAGGCGTGCCATGCGCAGAAAGGCGGAGTTTGGGTCCGATGACCGAGTTGATATTGATGGCCCGCCATGCGCAGGAAGGCGGAATTTGGGTCCGATGACCTGACATACGCATGGAGTCCGACTCGGGGGCCGATGTTCGATTCGATGACTTGCATTGTGGGTAAAGTCGGAAGTTGTGGTCTTTGACCCGATTCGATGACCAGACTTCGGCTGCTTGAGAATCGGACAAATAACTTATATAGGGGAGGTAGTGTTCTCGAGCATCCTCCCCCCGTGCCCGTTTATGTCGATTGATGCTGGTGCTCGACTGGTTGGAGCGCTCGGATGCAAAAATCTTGCACCAGGATTTATCGATTGTGATGGACACGGCAAGTCTCCTGATTGCTATGCAGGAGCTCATCGTGAATCTCTATGCGGCCTTGGTATGGACTCGACCTGCGGAATGGTTCGGCAATGGTAGTCGCTCCAACACGTCCTTGCAATGGCCACAGAGGTGATTCGACTAGAGCTCCAGTCTAGCTTTTGGGTTGCTTGGCGGACTGGTATAGCCGCGATCGAGTTCCGGCCATGAACGTTTTAGATAGCTCTTGGGCTTTCTGGGACGGAAGTCGGAAGTTTGGGCTGTTGTCCGATTTGATGACCATTCTTCGGATGTGTGAGAATCGGACAAATAACTTATATAGGGGACTGTGTTGTCTCACGCAGCCCCCTCCGTGCCCCTCTATCTCGACCGATGTTGGTGCTTGAAAGGGTTGGGATCGCTCGGATTTATAAACGTGCACCACCATTTGTCGAGTGTGAGGGACGCGGCAGGTCTCCTAAATGCTATACGGGCGCTCTCTGAGAATCTCTATCCGGCCTCGACACAGACTAGTCTTGCTGAATGGTTTGGCACTGGTAGTCGATCCAACACGTCGTTGTTGTGGCCGCCTAGGCGATTCGATTCGAGCCCCCGTCTAGCTTTTGGGTTGCTTGGCGGATTTTGCCCTATCCGCAAGTGAGCTCGGTCCCTAAACGTTCGAGAAACCCGATTGCTATGCGCCGACTCTCTTTCTTGCGAGCCTCCATCTAGCTTTTGGGTCTCTACGGAACGGAAGTCGGAATCTGGGACCGTTGTTTGATTCGACGAGGCAGACTACGGTTGTGCGAGAATCGGACAAATAACTTATATAGGGGAGGTGTTGACTGGAG
The DNA here is from genome assembly GCF_030272615.1 of Cryptomeria japonica. NCBI lineage: Eukaryota > Viridiplantae > Streptophyta > Pinopsida > Cupressales > Cupressaceae > Cryptomeria > Cryptomeria japonica. The sequence goes on along the minus strand of NW_026728854.1, from coordinate 928,107 downwards.
CATTCTCCCCCGTGCCCCTCTAACTCGACCAATGCTGGCGCTCGAACGGTGGTAGCGCTCGGATTTTCGTTGAGCGCCAGCATTGGTCGATTTAGAGGGGCATGCGAGATTCCCGAATGCTATGCGAGGGCTCTAACGGAAATGTCTATTGGTTTCGGTATGGATGCAATTGCGAGTGGTTCGGCAAAGGTAGTCGTTCCGATGCGTCCATGTCGTGGCCAAATCGATAATTCGATTTGAGCCCTCGTATAGCATTTGGGTCTCTCGATGTGATTCCGCATTCCAGTCCCTTTGGGCACTGCTTGAGCCGCATCCCAGGGGGTTCCCTTCCCAATAATCTGCCTCGCAACCCGATTGCTATGCGGTGAGGCTCCTCGGCCGCCTCGGAACTATCTGTGTATCAGACGCATCGCGGGATAAGGGGTTGGCAACGGTAGTCGCCCCAAGCGCGTCCGATGCTTGGACCATTCCGAGGCGGCCCTGAAGCCTCTTCCGTCTAGCCGTTGGGTCCTTCTCGCCGCATCCCTTGCCTCGCACCCCGATTGCTATGCGGTGAGGCTCCTCGGCCGCCTTGGAACTATCTGTGTATCAGACGCATCGCGGGATAAGGGGTTGTCACTGGTAGTCGCCCCAAGCGCGTCCGATGCTTGGACCATTCCGAGGCGGCCCTGAAGCCTCTTCCGTCTAGCCGTTGGGTCCTTCTCGCCGCATCCCTCGACTCGCACCCCGATTGCTATGCGGTGAGGCTCCTCGGCCGCCTTGGAACTATCTGTGTATCGGACGCGTCGCGGGATAAGGGGTTGTCACTGGTAGTCGCCCCAAGCGCGTCCGATGCTTGGACCATTCCGAGGCGGCCCTGAAGCCTCTTCCGTCTAGCCGTTGGGTCCTTCTCGCCGCATCCCTCGCCTCGCACCCCGATTGCTATGCGGTGAGGCTCCTCGGCCGCCTTGGAACTATTTGTGTATCGGACGCGTTGCGGGATAAGGGGTTGTCACTGGTAGTCGCCCCAAGCGCGTGCGATGCATGGACCATTCCCAGGCGGCCCTGAAGCCTCTTCCGTCTAGCCGTTGGGTCCTTCTCGCCGCATCCCTCGCCTCGCACCCCGATTGCTATGCGGTGAGGCTCCTCGGCCGCCTTGGAACTATCTGTGTATCGGACGCGTCGCGGGATAAGGGGTTGTCACTGGTAGTCGCCCCAAGCGCGTCCGATGCTTGGACCATTCCGAGGCGGCCCTGAAGCCTCTTCCGTCTAGCCGTTGGGTCCTTCTCGCCGCATCCCTCGCCTCGCACCCCGATTGCTATGCGGTGAGGCTCCTCGGCCGCCTTGGAACTATCTGTGTATCGGACGCGTCGCGGGATAAGGGGTTGTCACTGGTAGTCGCCCCAAGCGCGTCCGATGCTTGGACCATTCCGAGGCGGCCCTGAAGCCTCTTCCGTCTAGCCGTTGGGTCCTTCTCGCCGCATCCCTCGCCTCGCACCCCGATTGCTATGCGGTGAGGCTCCTCGGCCGCCTTGGAACTATCTGTGTATCGGACGCGTCGCGGGATAAGGGGTTGTCACTGGTAGTCGCCCCAAGCGCGTCCGATGCTTGGACCATTCCGAGGCGGCCCTGAAGCCTCTTCCGTCTAGCCGTTGGGTCCTTCTCGCCGCATCCCTCGCCTCGCACCCCGATTGCTATGCGGTGAGGCTCCTCGGCCGCCTTGGAACTATCTGTGTATCGGACGCATCGCGGGATAAGGGGTTGTCACTGGTAGTCGCCCCAAGCGCGTCCGATGCTTGGACCATTCCGAGGCGGCCCTGAAGCCTCTTCCGTCTAGCCGTTGGGTCCTTCTCGCCGCATCCCTCGCCTCGCACCCCGATTGCTATGCGGTGAGGCTCCTCGGCCGCCTTGGAACTATCTGTGTATCGGACGCGTCGCGGGATAAGGGGTTGTCACTGGTAGTCGCCCCAAGCGCGTCCGATGCTTGGACCATTCCGAGGCGGCCCTGAAGCCTCTTCCGTCTAGCCGTTGGGTCCTTCTCGCCGCATCCCTCGCCTCGCACCCCGATTGCTATGCGGTGAGGCTCCTCGGCCGCCTTGGAACTATCTGTGTATCGGACGCGTCGCGGGATAAGGGGTTGTCACTGGTAGTCGCCCCAAGCGCGTCCGATGCTTGGACCATTCCGAGGCGGACCTGAAGCCTCTTCCGTCTAGCCGTTGGGTCCTTCTCGCCGCATCCCTCGCCTCGCACCCCGATTGCTATGCGGTGAGGCTCCTCGGCCGCCTTGGAACTATCTGTGTATCGGACGCGTCGCGGGATAAGGGGTTGTCACTGGTAGTCGCCCCAAGCGCGTCCGATGCTTGGACCATTCCGAGGCGGCCCTGAAGCCTCTTCCGTCTAGCCGTTGGGTCCTTCTTGCCGCATCCCTCGCCTCGCACCCCGATTGCTATGCGGTGAGGCTCCTCGGCCGCCTTGGAACTATCTGTGTATCGGACGCGTCGCGGGATAAGGGGTTGTCACTGGTAGTCGCCCCAAGCGCGTCCGATGCTTGGACCATTCCGAGGCGGCCCTGAAGCCTCTTCCGTCTAGCCGTTGGGTCCTTCTCGCCGCATCCCTCGCCTCGCACCCCGATTGCTATGCGGTGAGGCTCCTCGGCCGCCTTGGAACTATCTGTGTATCGGACGCATCGCGGGATAAGGGGTTGTCACTGGTAGTCGCCCCAAGCGCGTCCGATGCTTGGACCATTCCGAGGCGGCCCTGAAGCCTCTTCCGTCTAGCCGTTGGGTCCTTCTCGCCGCATCCCTCGCCTCGCACCCCGATTGCTATGCGGTGAGGCTCCTCGGCCGCCTTGGAACTATCTGTGTATCGGACGCGTCGCGGGATAAGGGGTTGTCACTGGTAGTCGCCCCAAGCGCGTCCGATGCTTGGACCATTCCGAGGCGGACCTGAAGCCTCTTCCGTCTAGCCGTTGGGTCCTTCTCGCCGCATCCCTCGCCTCGCACCCCGATTGCTATGCGGTGAGGCTCCTCGGCCGCCTTGGAACTATCTGTGTATCGGACGCGTCGCGGGATAAGGGGTTGTCACTGGTAGTCGCCCCAAGCGCGTCCGATGCTTGGACCATTCCGAGGCGGCCCTGAAGCCTCTTCCGTCTAGCCGTTGGGTCCTTCTCGCCGCATCCCTCGCCTCGCACCCCGATTGCTATGCGGTGAGGCTCCTCGGCCGCCTTGGAACTATCTGTGTATCGGACGCGTCGCGGGATAAGGGGTTGTCACTGGTAGTCGCCCCAAGCGCGTCCGATGCTTGGACCATTCCGAGGCGGACCTGAAGCCTCTTCCCTCTAGCCGTTGGGGCTTTCTCGCCGCATCCCTCGCCTCGCACCCCGATTGCTATTCGGTGAGGCTCCTCGGCCGCCTTGGAACTATCTGTGTATCGGACGCATCGCGGGATAAGGGGTTGGCAGTGGTAGTCGCCCCAAGCGCGTCCGATGCTTGGACCATTCCGAGGCGGCCCTGCAGCCTCTTCCGTCTAGCCGTTGGGGCCATCTCGCTGCATCCCCCACCTCGCACCACGATTGCTATGCGGTGAGGCTCCTTGGCCGCCTCGGAACTATCTGTGTATCGGACGCATCGCGGGATAAGGGGTTGTCACTGGTAGTCGCCCCAAGCGCGTCCGATGCTTGGACTATTCCGAGGCGGCCCTGCAGCCTCTTCCGTCTAGCCGTTGGGGCCATCTCGCCGCATCCCCCAGCTCCTCGGCCGCCTCGGAACTATCTGTGTATCGGACGCATCGCGGGATAAGGGGTTGGCAGTGGTAGTCGCCCCAAGCGCGTTCGATGCTTGGACTATTCCGAGGCGGCCCCGCAGCCTCTTCCGTCTACCCTTTGGGGCCATCTCGCCGCATCCCTCGCCTCGCACCCCGATTGCTATGCGGTGAGGCTCCTCGGCCGCCTGGGAACTATCTTCGTATCGGATGCATCGCGGGATAAGGGGTTGTCACTGGTAGTCGCCCCAAGCGCGTCCGATGCTTGGACTATTCCGAGGCGGCCCTGTGGCCTCTTCCGTCTAGCCGTTGGGGCCATCTCGCCGCATCCCTCACCTCGCACCCCCATTGCTATGCGGTGAGGCTCCTCGGCCGCCTTGGAACTGTCTTCGTATCGGAAGCATCGCGGGATAAGGGGTTGTCACTGGTAGTCGCCCCAAGCGCGTCCGATGCTTGGACTATTCCGAGGCGGCCCTGCAGCCTCTTCCGTCTAGCCGTTGGGGCCATCTCGCCGCATCCCCCACCTCGCACCCGGATTGCTATGCGGTGAGGCTCCTCGGCCGCCTTGGAACTATCTTCGTATCGGACGCATCGCGGGATAAGGGGTTGTCACTGGTAGTCGCCCCAAGCGCGTCCGATGCTTGGACTATTCCGACGCGGCCCTGTGGCCTCTTCCGTCTAGCCGTTGGGGCCATCTCGCCGCATCCCCCACCTCGCACCCCGATTGCTATGCGGTGAGGCTCCTCGGCCGCCTTGGAACCATCTTCGTATCGGACGCATCGCGGGATGAGGGGTTGTCACTGGTAGTCGCCCCAAGCGCGTCCGATGCTTGGACCATTCCGAGGCGGCCCTGAAGCCTCTTCCGTCTAGCCGTTGGGGCCTTCCCGCCCCATCCCTCGCCTCGCACCCCCGATTGCTATGCGGTGAGGCTCCTCGGCCGCCTTGGAACCATCTGTGTATCGGACGCATCGCGGGATAAGGGGTTGGCACTGGTAGTCGCCCCAAGCGCGTCCGATGCTTGGAGCATTCCGAGGTGGCCCTGAAGCCTCTTCCGTCTAGCCGTTGGGGCCTTCCCGCCCCATCCCTCGCCTCGCACCCCGATTGATATGCGGTGAGGCTCCTCGGCCGCCTTGGAACTATCTGTGTATCGGACGCATCGCGGGATAAGGGGTTGGCACTGGTAGTCGTCCCAATCGCGTCCGATGCTTGGACCATTCCGAGGCGGCCCTGCAGCCTCTTCCGTTTAGCCGTCGGGGCCTTCCCGCCGCATCCCTCGCCTCGCATCCCGATTCCTATGCGGTGAGTCTTCTCGGCCGCCGCGGAACTATACCTGTTATTGCTACTGCATCCTTCGGCTGGTAACCTCCTCTGCCGCCTTGGAACGTTCTCTTTGTCGGACGCGTCGCGGGATAAGGGGTTGGCACTGGTAGTCGCCCCAAGCGCGCCCGATGCATAGACCGCTCCGAGTTGACCTTGCTTTCAGCCTCTCACATGCATAGACCTCTCTGAGTCGACCCTGCAGCCTCTCACGTTTAGCCTTTGGAATCTCGCCTCACAACATGATTGCTATCCTTGATGCATCCCTTGCCTCGAGCCCTGATTGCTTTCTTGGCTGCATCCCTCCTCTCCTCACAGCCCGGTTGTCATCACTGCTTCATCCGTCGCTTCATGCATTCTGGCTGCTGGGCCCTTCCCACCGCACACCTCGATTGCTATCTCTTCTGCATCACACACCCCGATTGCTATCTCTGCTACATCCCTCGGCTCTCACTTCTGCATCCTTCGCCTCCCACCTCGATTGCTATCAATGCTGCATCCGTAACCTCACACCCCGATTGCTATGCGGGGAGGCTCCTTGGCCGCCTTGGA
>NW_026728854.1:885000-912500 GCF_030272615.1 Cryptomeria japonica | reverse complement strand
CACCTCGGCTGGGTTGCGCGCCCTGGTGCGCACCAAGGAGCGCTCCGAAGTGTGCTCCAAGGTGCGGCGTGCACGAAGTCGGAGCCCGGTTTGCCCCGGGTGCGCACCTCGCGTGCACCTTCGCCGCGGTGGGCACCTTGGCTGGGTTGGGCACCATTGAGCGCTCCGAAGTGTGCTCCAAGGTGCGCACCATGGCCCTCCAAGGTGCGCAGCATGGCGTGCACGAAGTCGGAGCCCGGTTTGCCCCGGGTGCGCACCTCGCGTGCACCTTCGCCAGGGTGGGCACCTCGGTGCGCACACCTTCTCAATGTTTTCTTGCCTTTTCTGGAAATTGGTGAAGGCAGCGCATCAAAGGTGCGCACCTCGGTGTGCTCCGAGGTGCGAACCCGAGAGCGCTCCGAGGTGCCCACGAAGTCGAAAGTCGGGTTAATTGCATTGTTTTCCCCGGGTGCGCTCCGAGGTGCGCAACATCGGTGCGCACCAAGGAGGGCTCCGAAGTGTGCTCCAAGGTGCGCACGATTCGGAGCTCGGTTTGCCCGGGGTGCGCACACCTTGGCTGGGTTGCGCACCCTTTGTGCGCTCCAAGGTGCGCACGAAGTCGGAGCTCGGTTTGCCCCGGGTGCGCACCTTCGCCAGGGTGCGCACCTTGATGCGCACGCCTTGGCTGGGCTGCGCACCTTGGTGGGCGCCATGGTGCGCACCTTTCGTGCGCTCCAAGGTGCGCACGAAGTCGGAGCTCGGTTTGCCCCGGGTGCGCACCTTGGTGGGCGCCATGGTGCACTCCGAGGTGCCCAAGATTGGTGCGCACCAAGGAGCGCTCCGAAGTGCGCTCCAAGGTGCGCAGGTGCGCGCGAAGTCGAAAGTTGGGTTAATTGTCCGGTTTGCCTCGGGTGCGCACCTTGCGTGCACCTTCGCCAGGGTGGGCGCCTTGGTGCGCACACCTTGGCTGGGCTGCGCACCCGGGCGCGCACACCTTGGCACCCGCGTTTCCTTCATTTTAAATTTTTTTTTTTTACAATCTCTCAAGTGGGAAATTCTATAATCTCAACTTTTTTTGCCTTTTCAGGAAACTTTTGAATGGAGCGCATCATTGGTGCGCTCCGAAGTGTGCTCCAAGGTGCGCACCTCTGGTGTGCTCCAAAGCTCTCTCCAGCTGCGTGCACCTGCCCCGGCCGCGCACCCGGCCCCGCCCAGCTTCGCTCACCTGTCCCGGGCGTCTGGTGCGGAACCTTAGAGTAAGAAACATCACCGTGCACCTTGGCCAACGTGCGCGACTCGACCGAGCGCGCACTGGCCGAGGTGCACACCGATTTCACCTGGGTGCGCGCGCAGCACCTCGGGCGCACCGGGGTGCGCGCACAACGCCCGGGTTGCACCGTGGCCTGTGTGCTCGGGGCGCCTCGGGTGCGCGCTCGGTGTCGCCCCCCGCGCGCGCGGTAGTGCGGGCAGCGCACCCCGGCCCGGCCCGGCCCCGACGAGAACGCAAACGGGCAAAAGGTTTATTCAAATAGCATTGCGACGCCCGGCGAAAAACTAAGAAAGGGTGCAACACCGGGACTTCCCGGGAGGTCACCCATCCCAGTACTACTCCGGCCCAAGCGCGCTTAACTGCGGAGTTCTGATGGGATCCGGTGCACTAACGCTGGTATGATCGCACCCGTTATGAGCTTGTCGCAGTGTGTACTTAGCAAACCGCGACCCACGTGCGAATCCACCCCGGCCACCCACCCCCGTCGAGGTGCACACCCTCCCTCGCGAAGTGCGCCCCGTTCGCCAAGTGTGAGCCCTGCCCGGGTGCGCGCACCTTGCTAGGGCGTCGGGTGTGCACCCGGCCCGGCCTACGTGCGTGCACCTGGACGGGGCGTCGTGTGCGTGCAGTGTCCCGTCTGCAACGCGGTGCCCACACACCACCTCGGGCGCAACGACCTGCGCTCACATGTGGGCCGAGTGCACCTTGGTGCATGTTCGGGGCGCCTCGGGTGCACGCTCGATCTTGCCCCGGTGCACCAAGGCGCTCGGTTTGCCCCGGGTGCGCACTTGGTGCAAGGTGGGCACCCAAAATAGGGATCAAGCACCAAAACACAAGTTTCGGGATGCAAAATGGGACCCAAGGACCACAAATGCGTTCCAAGACCCATGATGGGTCCACGAGAACAAAAATGTGTTCCGAGACTTAATAAACAAATATTGGGTTTTAGGAGAAGAAACATGCTCTGATGCCCAAAACGAGAATCGACCCCGAAAAGGCCACAGGCCAAAAGTGGGATGCGAGACAAAAAAAAATGGGACCCGAGGACCAAAATTGGGTTCCCAGGTCGAAGACAGGGCAACCGGACAAGAAACGACCTCTAAGGCTCGAAATGAGTCCCGACGACTAAAACTTGACAAGAAGCACCCATCAGGCACCCAACTCGACACCCATGGGATGCCGACCCACCCGGGCTTCCACCTAGCACACCTTGGCACCCACCCACCCTCGCACCCAACCTCGCACCCAACTTAGCACCTTTGAACCCACATTGGCACTCACCCTGACCCTGGCACCTTGGAACCCACATTGGCACTCACCTTGACCCTGGCACCCACCTTTGCACTCACCTTGGGACCCACCCTGGCTCCCACCTCGGCACCCACCCAGACACCCACCTTGGTTCCTTGGCACCCACCTTGGATCCTTGGCACCCACCCCGACACCCACCTTGGCACGCAACTTGGCTACTTGCCACCCACCTTGGCTCCTTGACGCCCACCCCGACAACCACCCCGTGACCTACCCTGGCTAGGGTTGGTGCACACCCACCCTGGTGCCCACCTTGGCACCCACCCCATGACCCACCTTGGCACGCACCTTAGTACCCACCCCGTTACCCACCCTAGGACCCACCCCGTGACCCACCTTGGCCAGGGTGGGTGCCTTGGTGCGCACAACTTGCCTGGGCTGCACACCAGGGCGGGCTCAAGATGGCACCCGCGTTCCGTTTTTTTCACTATCTTTCAAAACGGAAATTTTAAAATCTCGTTTTTTTTTTTTTTTTGCCTTTTCTGGAAATTAGTGAAGGCAGCGCATCAAAGGTGCGCAATGCTGGTGCGAACCCGGGAGCGCTCCGATGTGTGCTCCAAGGTGCGGCGTGCACGAAGTCCGAGCCCGGCTTGCCCCGGGTGCGCACCTCGCGTGCACCTTCGCCGGGGTGAGCACCTTGGCTGGGTTGCGCGCCCTGGTGCGCACCAAGGAGCGCTCTGAAGTGTGCTCCAAGGTGCGGCGTGCACGAAGTCGGAGCTCGGTTTGCCCCGGGTGTGCACCTCGGGTGCGCACCTCGCGTGCACCTTCGCTGCGGTGGGCACCTTGGCTGGGTTGCGCGCCTTGGTGGGCACCATGCAGTGCACGAAGTCGGAGCCCGGTTTGCCCCGGGCGCGCACCTCCGCCAGGGTGGGCACCTTGGTGCGCACAACTTGCCTGGGCTGCGCACCAGGAAGGGCTCAAGATGGCACCCGCGTTCCGTTTTTTTCACTATCTTTCAGAACGGAAATTTTAAAATATCGTTTTTTTTTGCCTTTTCTGGAAATTAGTGAAGGCAGCGCATCAAAGGTGCGCAACGCTGGTGCGAACCTGGGAGCGCTCCGATGTGTGCTCCAAGGTGCGGCGTGCACGAAGTCGGAGCCCGGTTTGCCCCGGGTGCGCCCTGGTGGGCACCATGGTGCGCACCAAGGAGCGCTCCGAAGTGTGCTCCAAGGTGCGGCCTGCACGAAGTCGGAGCCCGGTTTGCCCCGGGCGTGCACCGCGGGTGGGCACCTTGGTGCGCATGCCTTGCCTGGGCTGCGCACCAGGGCGGGCTCAAGATGGCACCCGCGTTCCGTTTTTTTCACTATCTTTCAAAACGGAAATTTTAAAATCTCATTTTTTTTTGCCTTTTCTGGAAATTAGTGAAGGCAGCGCATCAAAGGTGCGCACCTCGCTGCCCACCACGGTGCGCAACGCCGGTGGGCACCCGGGAGTGCTTCGAAGTGTGCTCCAAGGTGCTGCGTGCACGTTGTCGGAGCCCGGTTTGCCCCGGGTGCGCACCTCGCGTGCACCTTCGTCGGGGTGGGCACCTTGGCTGGGTTTGCCCCGGCTGCGCTCCGAAGCGGGGTTATTGGAGCGCCGCCTCTTTTTTTGTCGGAGCGTTTGGTGGGGTTTCTCGCATTGGCTCTTCCCAGGCCCGGTTGCCACCCTGGCGCGCACGAAGTCGGAAGTAGGGTTAATTGCCCGGGTGCGCACCTTTGCCAGGGTGGGCACCTTACCTGGGCTGTGCACCAGGGCGGGCTCAAGATGGCACCCGCGTTCCGTTTTTTTCACTATCTTTCAAAACGGAAATTTTAAAATCTCCTCTTTTTTTTGCCTTTTCTGGAAATTAGTGAAGGCAGCGCATCAAAGGTGCGCACCTCGCTGCCCACCTTGGTGTGCTCTGAGGTGCGCACCCGGGAGCGCTACGAAGTGTGCTCCAAGGTGCGGCGTGCACGTTGTCGGAGCCCGGTTTGCCCCGGGTGCGCACCTCGCCTGCACCTTGGCCGGGGTGGGCACCCTGGCTGGGTTTGCCCAGGGTGCGCTCCGAAGCGGGGTTACTGGAGCGCCCCCTCTTTTTTTGTCAGAGCGTTTGGTGGGGTTTCTCGCATTGGCTCTTCCCAGGCCCGGTTGTTGGGTGCGCTCCCACCCTGGCGCGCGCGAAGTTGGAAGTTGGGTTAATTGCCCGGGCGCGCACCTTCGCCAGGGTGGGCACCTTGGTGCGCACACCTTGGCTGGGCTGCGCACCAGGGCGGGCTCAAGATGGCACCAGCATTCCCTTTTTCTCACTATCTTTCAAAACGGAAATTTTAAAATCTCGTTTTCTTTTGCCTTTTATGGAAATTAGTGAAGGCATCGCATCAAAGGTGCGCACCTCGCTGCCCACCTTGGTGTGCTCCGAGGTGCCCACCACGGTGCGCTCCGAGGTGCCCACCACGGTGCGCAACGCCGGTGCGAACCCGGGAGCGCCCCGATGTGTGCTCCAAGGTGCGGCGTGCACGAAGCCGGACCCCGGTTTGCCCCGGGTGCGCACCTCGCGTGCACCTTGGTGCGCACACCTTGGCTGGGTTGCGCGGCCTGGTGGGCACCATGGTGCGCACCAAGGAGCGCTCCGAAGTGTGCTCCAAGGTGCGGCGTGCACGAAGTCCTAGCCCGGTTTGCCCCGGGTGCGCACCTTCGCCGCGGTGGGCACCATGGCGTGCACGAAGTCGGAGCCCGGTTTGCCCCGGGTGCGCACCTCGCGTGCACCTTCGCCGGGGTGGGCACCTCGGCTGGGTTGCGCGCCCTGGTGCGCACCAAGGAGCGCTCCGAAGTGTGCTCCAAGGTGCGGCGTGCACGAAGTCGGAGCCCGGTTTGCCCCGGGTGCGCACCTTTGCCGCGGTGGGCACCCTGGTGCGCACCATGGCGTGCACGAAGTCGGAGCCCGGTTTGCCCCGGGTGCACACCTCGCGTGCACCTTCGGCGGGGTTGCGCGCCCTGGTGCGCACCAAGGAGCGCTCCGAAGTGTGCTCCAAGGTGCGGCGTGCACGAAGTCGGAGCCCGGTTTGCCCCGGGTGCGCACCTCGCGTGCACCTTCGGCGGGGTTGCGCGCCCTGGTGGGCACCATGGTGCGCACCAAGGAGCGCTCCGAAGTGTGCTCCAAGGTGCGGCGTGCACGAAGTCGGAGCCCGGTTTGCCCCGGGTGTGCACCTCGCGTGCACCTTCGCCGCGGTGGGCACCATGGCGTGCACGAAGTCGGAGCCCGGTTTGCCCCGGGTGCGCACCTCGCGTGCACCTTCGCCGCGGTGGGCACCATGGCGTGCACGAAGTCGGAGCCCGGTTTGCCCCGGGTGCGCACCTCGCGTGCACCTTCGCTGGGGTGGGCACCTCGGCTGGGTTGCGCGCCCTGGTGCGCACCAAGGAGCGCTCCGAAGTGTGCTCCAAGGTGCGGCGTGCACGAAGTCGGAGCCCGGTTTGCCCCGGGTGCGCACCTCGCGTGCACCTTCGCCGCGGTGGGCACCATGGCGTGCACGAAGTCGGAGCCCGGTTTGCCCCGGGTGCGCACCCCGCGTGCACCTTCGCCGGGGTGGGCACCTCGGCTGGGTTGCGCGCCCTGGTGCGCACCAAGGAGCGCTCCGAAGTGTGCTCCAAGGTGCGGCGTGCACGAAGTCGGAGCCCGGTTTGCCCCGGGTGCGCACCTCGCGTGCACCTTCGCCGCGGTGGGCACCTTGGCTGGGTTGGGCACCATTGAGCGCTCCGAAGTGTGCTCCAAGGTGCGCACCATGGCCCTCCAAGGTGCGCAGCATGGCGTGCACGAAGTCGGAGCCCGGTTTGCCCCGGGTGCGCACCTCGCGTGCACCTTCGCCAGGGTGGGCACCTCGGTGCGCACACCTTCTCAATGTTTTCTTGCCTTTTCTGGAAATTGGTGAAGGCAGCGCATCAAAGGTGCGCACCTCGGTGTGCTCCGAGGTGCGAACCCGAGAGCGCTCCGAGGTGCCCACGAAGTCGAAAGTCGGGTTAATTGCATTGTTTTCCCCGGGTGCGCTCCGAGGTGCGCAACATCGGTGCGCACCAAGGAGGGCTCCGAAGTGTGCTCCAAGGTGCGCACGATTCGGAGCTCGGTTTGCCCGGGGTGCGCACACCTTGGCTGGGTTGCGCACCCTTTGTGCGCTCCAAGGTGCGCACGAAGTCGGAGCTCGGTTTGCCCCGGGTGCGCACCTTCGCCAGGGTGCGCACCTTGATGCGCACGCCTTGGCTGGGCTGCGCACCTTGGTGGGCGCCATGGTGCGCACCTTTTGTGCGCTCCAAGGTGCGCACGAAGTCGGAGCTCGGTTTGCCCCGGGTGCGCACCTTGGTGGGCGCCATGGTGCACTCCGAGGTGCCCAAGATTGGTGCGCACCAAGGAGCGCTCCGAAGTGCGCTCCAAGGTGCGCAGGTGCGCGCGAAGTCGAAAGTTGGGTTAATTGTCCGGTTTGCCTCGGGTGCGCACCTTGCGTGCACCTTCGCCAGGGTGGGCGCCTTGGTGCGCACACCTTGGCTGGGCTGCGCACCCGGGCGCGCACACCTTGGCACCCGCGTTTCCTTCATTTTAAATTTTTTTTTTTTACAATCTCTCAAGTGGGAAATTCTATAATCTCAACTTTTTTTGCCTTTTCAGGAAACTTTTGAATGGAGCGCATCATTGGTGCGCTCCGAAGTGTGCTCCAAGGTGCGCACCTCTGGTGTGCTCCAAAGCTCTCTCCAGCTGCGTGCACCTGCCCCGGCCGCGCACCCGGCCCCGCCCAGCTTCGCTCACCTGTCCCGGGCGTCTGGTGCGGAACCTTAGAGTAAGAAACATCACCGTGCACCTTGGCCAACGTGCGCGACTCGACCGAGCGCGCACTGGCCGAGGTGCACACCGATTTCACCTGGGTGCGCGCGCAGCACCTCGGGCGCACCGGGGTGCGCGCACAACGCCCGGGTTGCACCGTGGCCTGTGTGCTCGGGGCGCCTCGGGTGCGCGCTCGGTGTCGCCCCCGCGCGCGCGGTAGTGCGGGCAGCGCACCCCGGCCCGGCCCGGCCCCGACGAGAACGCAAACGGGCAAAAGGTTTATTCAAATAGCATTGCGACGCCCGGCGAAAAACTAAAAAAGGGTGCAACACCGGGACTTCCCGGGAGGTCACCCATCCCAGTACTACTCCGGCCCAAGCGCGCTTAACTGCGGAGTTCTGATGGGATCCGGTGCACTAACGCTGGTATGATCGCACCCGTTATGAGCTTGTCGCAGTGTGTACTTAGCAAACCGCGACCCACGTGCGAATCCACCCCGGCCACCCACCCCCGTCGAGGTGCACACCCTCCCTCGCGAAGTGCGCCCCGTTCGCCAAGTGTGAGCCCTGCCCGGGTGCGCGCACCTTGCTAGGGCGTCGGGTGTGCACCCGGCCCGGCCTACGTGCGTGCACCTGGACGGGGCGTCGTGTGCGTGCAGTGTCCCGTCTGCAACGCGGTGCCCACACACCACCTCGGGCGCAACGACCTGCGCTCACATGTGGGCCGAGTGCACCTTGGTGCATGTTCGGGGCGCCTCGGGTGCACGCTCGATCTTGCCCCGGTGCACCAAGGCGCTCGGTTTGCCCCGGGTGCGCACTTGGTGCAAGGTGGGCACCCAAAATAGGGATCAAGCACCAAAACACAAGTTTCGGGATGCAAAATGGGACCCAAGGACCACAAATGCGTTCCAAGACCCATGATGGGTCCACGAGAACAAAAATGTGTTCCGAGACTTAATAAACAAATATTGGGTTTTAGGAGAAGAAACATGCTCTGATGCCCAAAACGAGAATCGACCCCGAAAAGGCCACAGGCCAAAAGTGGGATGCGAGACAAAAAAAAATGGGACCCGAGGACCAAAATTGGGTTCCCAGGTCGAAGACAGGGCAACCGGACAAGAAACGACCTCTAAGGCTCGAAATGAGTCCCGACGACTAAAACTTGACAAGAAGCACCCATCAGGCACCCAACTCGACACCCATGGGATGCCGACCCACCCGGGCTTCCACCTAGCACACCTTGGCACCCACCCACCCTCGCACCCAACCTCGCACCCAACTTAGCACCTTTGAACCCACATTGGCACTCACCCTGACCCTGGCACCTTGGAACCCACATTGGCACTCACCTTGACCCTGGCACCCACCTTTGCACTCACCTTGGGACCCACCCTGGCTCCCACCTCGGCACCCACCCAGACACCCACCTTGGTTCCTTGGCACCCACCTTGGATCCTTGGCACCCACCCCGACACCCACCTTGGCACGCAACTTGGCTACTTGCCACCCACCTTGGCTCCTTGACGCCCACCCCGACAACCACCCCGTGACCTACCCTGGCTAGGGTTGGTGCACACCCACCCTGGTGCCCACCTTGGCACCCACCCCATGACCCACCTTGGCACGCACCTTAGTACCCACCCCGTTACCCACCCTAGGACCCACCCCGTGACCCACCTTGGCCAGGGTGGGTGCCTTGGTGCGCACAACTTGCCTGGGCTGCACACCAGGGCGGGCTCAAGATGGCACCCGCGTTCCGTTTTTTTCACTATCTTTCAAAACGGAAATTTTAAAATCTCGTTTTTTTTTTTTTTTTGCCTTTTCTGGAAATTAGTGAAGGCAGCGCATCAAAGGTGCGCAATGCTGGTGCGAACCCGGGAGCGCTCCGATGTGTGCTCCAAGGTGCGGCGTGCACGAAGTCCGAGCCCGGCTTGCCCCGGGTGCGCACCTCGCGTGCACCTTCGCCGGGGTGAGCACCTTGGCTGGGTTGCGCGCCCTGGTGCGCACCAAGGAGCGCTCTGAAGTGTGCTCCAAGGTGCGGCGTGCACGAAGTCGGAGCTCGGTTTGCCCCGGGTGTGCACCTCGGGTGCGCACCTCGCGTGCACCTTCGCTGCGGTGGGCACCTTGGCTGGGTTGCGCGCCTTGGTGGGCACCATGCAGTGCACGAAGTCGGAGCCCGGTTTGCCCCGGGCGCGCACCTCCGCCAGGGTGGGCACCTTGGTGCGCACAACTTGCCTGGGCTGCGCACCAGGAAGGGCTCAAGATGGCACCCGCGTTCCGTTTTTTTCACTATCTTTCAGAACGGAAATTTTAAAATATCGTTTTTTTTTGCCTTTTCTGGAAATTAGTGAAGGCAGCGCATCAAAGGTGCGCAACGCTGGTGCGAACCTGGGAGCGCTCCGATGTGTGCTCCAAGGTGCGGCGTGCACGAAGTCGGAGCCCGGTTTGCCCCGGGTGCGCCCTGGTGGGCACCATGGTGCGCACCAAGGAGCGCTCCGAAGTGTGCTCCAAGGTGCGGCCTGCACGAAGTCGGAGCCCGGTTTGCCCCGGGCGTGCACCGCGGGTGGGCACCTTGGTGCGCATGCCTTGCCTGGGCTGCGCACCAGGGCGGGCTCAAGATGGCACCCGCGTTCCGTTTTTTTCACTATCTTTCAAAACGGAAATTTTAAAATCTCATTTTTTTTTGCCTTTTCTGGAAATTAGTGAAGGCAGCGCATCAAAGGTGCGCACCTCGCTGCCCACCACGGTGCGCAACGCCGGTGGGCACCCGGGAGTGCTTCGAAGTGTGCTCCAAGGTGCTGCGTGCACGTTGTCGGAGCCCGGTTTGCCCCGGGTGCGCACCTCGCGTGCACCTTCGTCGGGGTGGGCACCTTGGCTGGGTTTGCCCCGGCTGCGCTCCGAAGCGGGGTTATTGGAGCGCCGCCTCTTTTTTTGTCGGAGCGTTTGGTGGGGTTTCTCGCATTGGCTCTTCCCAGGCCCGGTTGCCACCCTGGCGCGCACGAAGTCGGAAGTAGGGTTAATTGCCCGGGTGCGCACCTTTGCCAGGGTGGGCACCTTACCTGGGCTGTGCACCAGGGCGGGCTCAAGATGGCACCCGCGTTCCGTTTTTTTCACTATCTTTCAAAACGGAAATTTTAAAATCTCCTCTTTTTTTTGCCTTTTCTGGAAATTAGTGAAGGCAGCGCATCAAAGGTGCGCACCTCGCTGCCCACCTTGGTGTGCTCTGAGGTGCGCACCCGGGAGCGCTACGAAGTGTGCTCCAAGGTGCGGCGTGCACGTTGTCGGAGCCCGGTTTGCCCCGGGTGCGCACCTCGCCTGCACCTTGGCCGGGGTGGGCACCCTGGCTGGGTTTGCCCAGGGTGCGCTCCGAAGCGGGGTTACTGGAGCGCCCCCTCTTTTTTTGTCAGAGCGTTTGGTGGGGTTTCTCGCATTGGCTCTTCCCAGGCCCGGTTGTTGGGTGCGCTCCCACCCTGGCGCGCGCGAAGTTGGAAGTTGGGTTAATTGCCCGGGCGCGCACCTTCGCCAGGGTGGGCACCTTGGTGCGCACACCTTGGCTGGGCTGCGCACCAGGGCGGGCTCAAGATGGCACCAGCATTCCCTTTTTCTCACTATCTTTCAAAACGGAAATTTTAAAATCTCATTTTTTTTTGCCTTTTATGGAAATTAGTGAAGGCATCGCATCAAAGGTGCGCACCTCGCTGCCCACCTTGGTGTGCTCCGAGGTGCCCACCACGGTGCGCTCCGAGGTGCCCACCACGGTGCGCAACGCCGGTGCGAACCCGGGAGCGCCCCGATGTGTGCTCCAAGGTGCGGCGTGCACGAAGCCGGACCCCGGTTTGCCCCGGGTGCGCACCTCGCGTGCACCTTGGTGCGCACACCTTGGCTGGGTTGCGCGGCCTGGTGGGCACCATGGTGCGCACCAAGGAGCGCTCCGAAGTGTGCTCCAAGGTGCGGCGTGCACGAAGTCCTAGCCCGGTTTGCCCCGGGTGCGCACCTTCGCCGCGGTGGGCACCATGGCGTGCACGAAGTCGGAGCCCGGTTTGCCCCGGGTGCGCACCTCGCGTGCACCTTCGCCGGGGTGGGCACCTCGGCTGGGTTGCGCGCCCTGGTGCGCACCAAGGAGCGCTCCGAAGTGTGCTCCAAGGTGCGGCGTGCACGAAGTCGGAGCCCGGTTTGCCCCGGGTGCGCACCTTCGCCGCGGTGGGCACCCTGGTGCGCACCATGGCGTGCACGAAGTCGGAGCCCGGTTTGCCCCGGGTGCGCACCTCGCGTGCACCTTCGGCGGGGTTGCGCGCCCTGGTGCGCACCAAGGAGCGCTCCGAAGTGTGCTCCAAGGTGCGGCGTGCACGAAGTCGGAGCCCGGTTTGCCCCGGGTGCGCACCTCGCGTGCACCTTCGGCGGGGTTGCGCGCCCTGGTGGGCACCATGGTGCGCACCAAGGAGCGCTCCGAAGTGTGCTCCAAGGTGCGGCGTGCACGAAGTCGGAGCCCGGTTTGCCCCGGGTGCGCACCTCGCGTGCACCTTCGCCGCGGTGGGCACCATGGCGTGCACGAAGTCGGAGCCCGGTTTGCCCCGGGTGCGCACCTCGCGTGCACCTTCGCCGGGGTGGGCACCTCGGCTGGGTTGCGCGCCCTGGTGCGCACCAAGGAGCGCTCCGAAGTGTGCTCCAAGGTGCGGCGTGCACGAAGTCGGAGCCCGGTTTGCCCCGGGTGCGCACCTCGCGTGCACCTTCGCCGCGGTGGGCACCATGGCGTGCACGAAGTCGGAGCCCGGTTTGCCCCGGGTGCGCACCCCGCGTGCACCTTCGCCGGGGTGGGCACCTCGGCTGGGTTGCGCGCCCTGGTGCGCACCAAGGAGCGCTCCGAAGTGTGCTCCAAGGTGCGGCGTGCACGAAGTCGGAGCCCGGTTTGCCCCGGGTGCGCACCTCGCGTGCACCTTCGCCGCGGTGGGCACCTTGGCTGGGTTGGGCACCATTGAGCGCTCCGAAGTGTGCTCCAAGGTGCGCACCATGGCCCTCCAAGGTGCGCAGCATGGCGTGCACGAAGTCGGAGCCCGGTTTGCCCCGGGTGCGCACCTCGCGTGCACCTTCGCCAGGGTGGGCACCTCGGTGCGCACACCTTCTCAATGTTTTCTTGCCTTTTCTGGAAATTGGTGAAGGCAGCGCATCAAAGGTGCGCACCTCGGTGTGCTCCGAGGTGCGAACCCGAGAGCGCTCCGAGGTGCCCACGAAGTCGAAAGTCGGGTTAATTGCATTGTTTTCCCCGGGTGCGCTCCGAGGTGCGCAACATCGGTGCGCACCAAGGAGGGCTCCGAAGTGTGCTCCAAGGTGCGCACGATTCGGAGCTCGGTTTGCCCGGGGTGCGCACACCTTGGCTGGGTTGCGCACCCTTTGTGCGCTCCAAGGTGCGCACGAAGTCGGAGCTCGGTTTGCCCCGGGTGCGCACCTTCGCCAGGGTGCGCACCTTGATGCGCACGCCTTGGCTGGGCTGCGCACCTTGGTGGGCGCCATGGTGCGCACCTTTCGTGCGCTCCAAGGTGCGCACGAAGTCGGAGCTCGGTTTGCCCCGGGTGCGCACCTTGGTGGGCGCCATGGTGCACTCCGAGGTGCCCAAGATTGGTGCGCACCAAGGAGCGCTCCGAAGTGCGCTCCAAGGTGCGCAGGTGCGCGCGAAGTCGAAAGTTGGGTTAATTGTCCGGTTTGCCTCGGGTGCGCACCTTGCGTGCACCTTCGCCAGGGTGGGCGCCTTGGTGCGCACACCTTGGCTGGGCTGCGCACCCGGGCGCGCACACCTTGGCACCCGCGTTTCCTTCATTTTAAATTTTTTTTTTTTACAATCTCTCAAGTGGGAAATTCTATAATCTCAACTTTTTTTGCCTTTTCAGGAAACTTTTGAATGGAGCGCATCATTGGTGCGCTCCGAAGTGTGCTCCAAGGTGCGCACCTCTGGTGTGCTCCAAAGCTCTCTCCAGCTGCGTGCACCTGCCCCGACCGCGCACCCGGCCCCGCCCAGCTTCGCTCACCTGTCCCGGGCGTCTGGTGCGGAACCTTAGAGTAAGAAACATCACCGTGCACCTTGGCCAACGTGCGCGACTCGACCGAGCGCGCACTGGCCGAGGTGCACACCGATTTCACCTGGGTGCGCGCGCAGCACCTCGGGCGCACCGGGGTGCGCGCACAACGCCCGGGTTGCACCGTGGCCTGTGTGCTCGGGGCGCCTCGGGTGCGCGCTCGGTGTCGCCCCCGCGCGCGCGGTAGTGCGGGCAGCGCACCCCGGCCCGGCCCGGCCCCGACGAGAACGCAAACGGGCAAAAGGTTTATTCAAATAGCATTGCGACGCCCGGCGAAAAACTAAGAAAGGGTGCAACACCGGGACTTCCCGGGAGGTCACCCATCCTAGTACTACTCCGGCCCAAGCGCGCTTAACTGCGGAGTTCTGATGGGATCCGGTGCACTAACGCTGGTATGATCGCACCCGTTATGAGCTTGTCGCAGTGTGTACTTAGCAAACCGCGACCCACGTGCGAATCCACCCCGGCCACCCACCCCCGTCGAGGTGCACACCCTCCCTCGCGAAGTGCGCCCCGTTCGCCAAGTGTGAGCCCTGCCCGGGTGCGCGCACCTTGCTAGGGCGTCGGGTGTGCACCCGGCCCGGCCTACGTGCGTGCACCTGGACGGGGCGTCGTGTGCGTGCAGTGTCCCGTCTGCAACGCGGTGCCCACACACCACCTCGGGCGCAACGACCTGCGCTCACATGTGGGCCGAGTGCACCTTGGTGCATGTTCGGGGCGCCTCGGGTGCACGCTCGATCTTGCCCCGGTGCACCAAGGCGCTCGGTTTGCCCCGGGTGCGCACTTGGTGCAAGGTGGGCACCCAAAATAGGGATCAAGCACCAAAACACAAGTTTCGGGATGCAAAATGGGACCCAAGGACCACAAATGCGTTCCAAGACCCATGATGGGTCCACGAGAACAAAAATGTGTTCCGAGACTTAATAAACAAATATTGGGTTTTAGGAGAAGAAACATGCTCTGATGCCCAAAACGAGAATCGACCCCGAAAAGGCCACAGGCCAAAAGTGGGATGCGAGACAAAAAAAAATGGGACCCGAGGACCAAAATTGGGTTCCCAGGTCGAAGACAGGGCAACCGGACAAGAAACGACCTCTAAGGCTCGAAATGAGTCCCGACGACTAAAACTTGACAAGAAGCACCCATCAGGCACCCAACTCGACACCCATGGGATGCCGACCCACCCGGGCTTCCACCTAGCACACCTTGGCACCCACCCACCCTCGCACCCAACCTCGCACCCAACTTAGCACCTTTGAACCCACATTGGCACTCACCCTGACCCTGGCACCTTGGAACCCACATTGGCACTCACCTTGACCCTGGCACCCACCTTTGCACTCACCTTGGGACCCACCCTGGCTCCCACCTCGGCACCCACCCAGACACCCACCTTGGTTCCTTGGCACCCACCTTGGATCCTTGGCACCCACCCCGACACCCACCTTGGCACGCAACTTGGCTACTTGCCACCCACCTTGGCTCCTTGACGCCCACCCCGACAACCACCCCGTGACCTACCCTGGCTAGGGTTGGTGCACACCCACCCTGGTGCCCACCTTGGCACCCACCCCATGACCCACCTTGGCACGCACCTTAGTACCCACCCTGTTACCCACCCTAGGACCCACCCCGTGACCCACCTTGGCCAGGGTGGGTGCACCCACCCTGGTGCCCACCTTGGCACCCACCCATCCTAGCACCCAGCCTGTGACCGGGCTTGGAACCCAACCTTGCACCCGTCTTGGCCAGTGTGGGTGCGCACCCATCCTGGCACCCACGTTGTGACACACCCTTTAACCCACGCACCCTAGCAGCCACGTTGGCACCCACCTTGGAACACAACCTAGCAACTTGGCACCCACCCCGTGACCCACCTTGGCATCCACCATAGCAGTCGCCCACTTGGCACCCACCTTGGAACCCAAGTTGGCACCCACCTCGGCACCCACCTTGACACTTGTGGACCCACCTTGCCACTCACCCTAGCATCGACCCATCCTAGCACCCACCCTGGCACCTTTGCACCCTAGCACTCACCCATCCTAGCACCTAACCTGTGACCCACCTTGACACTCACCCTCGCACCCACCTTGGAACCCAACCTAGCACCCACCCACCCTGACACCAACCCTAGCACCTACCCACCCTTGCACCCACCCTGTGACCCATCTTGGCACCCACCCATCCTACCACTCAACCTATCACCCACCTTCTCACCCACCTTGGCATCCACCTTAGCACCCACCCACACTGGCACCTTGGCACCCACCTCGGGCAAGGTGGGTGCACACCCACCCTGACACCCAATTTAGAACCAACCGAGCATGTTACCCACCTTGGCACCCACATTGCAGCCCACCCTAGTACCCACCCTATGACCCACATTGGCATCCACACCCTAGCACCCAGGCACCTCGACACCCGCCTTGACACGCACCCTAGCACTAAACCTGTGACCCACCTTGGAACTCACCCTAGAACCCACCCACCCTGTGAACCACCTTGGCATCCACCTTAGCACCCACCCACCTTGGCACCCACTCTAGCACTCACCCATCCTAACACCCAACTTGTTACCCACCTTGGCACCCGCCCTCGCGTCCACCTTGAAACCCACCCTAGCACCCACCCACGCAGGAGCCCACCTTGGCACCCAACCTAACACCCACGCATCCTGGCACCCAACTTGTGACCCACCTTGGAACCCACCCTAGTACCCACCTTTGAACCCACTATATCACCAACCCACCTTGGCACCCACCCTATGACCCTCTTTGGAATCCACCCTAGCACGCACCCACCCTGGCACCCACCATGGAGCGCACCCTAGCACCCACCCACCTCGGCACGCACCTCAACACCCACCTTGGTGTGCGCACTGCGCCAACCTCTCAAAGACCCTATGTGGTGCGCTCCAAAGTGTACACCTTTGGTGCGCTCCAAGGTGCGCACCTTTGGTGCACACCGAGGTGCACACCAAAGTGTGCACCGAGGTGAGCACCAAAGTGCACTCCAAGGTGCACACCAAGGCGTGCACCTTTGGTGCGGTCAATGCAAACGAATTCGGAAGTTGGGGTCGATGTCCTAATCGCTGCTGCAGACTACACGTATGAGAATCGGACAAATAGCTTTATATAGGGGAGGTGTTGCGTTTGATGGGTCGACTCCCCTGGTTGTGTGCACTGCACCAACTTCAAAGACCCTGTCTTGTTTAAGAAGTCAAAAGTTGGGGTGGATGTCCTAATCATTGCTGCAGTCTACGCATGTATGAGAATCAGACAAATAGCTTATATAGGGGAGGTGTTGCATTCGGTGGGTTGACTCCCCTGGTTGTGCGCACTGCGCCAACCTCAAAGACCCCGCATAGCAGAAGAAGTCGGAAGTCGGATTTTGGTGAGCACCAAGGCGTGCACCTTTGGTGCGGTCAACGCAGACGAATTCAGAAGTTGGGGTGGATGTCCTAATCGTTGTTGCAGGCTACACATGTATGAGAATCAGACAAATAGCTTATATAGGGGAGGTGTTGGGTTTGATGGGTCAACTCCCTTGGTTGTGCGCATTACGCCAACCTCAAAGACCTTGTTTTCGTTAAGAAGTCAAAAGTTGGGGTCAATGTCCTAATGGCTCCTGTAGGCTACACATGTATGAGAATCGGACAAATAGCTTATATAGGGGAGGTGTTGGGTTTGATGGGTCGACTCCCCTGGTTGTGCGCATTACGTCAACCTCAAAGACCTTGTTTTCGTTAAGAAGTCAAAAGTTGGGGTCGATGTCCTAATTGCTCCTGTAGACTACACATGTATGAGAATCAGACAAATAGCTTATATAGGGGAGGTGTTGGGTTTGATGGGTTGACTCCCCTAGTTGTTCGCATTACACCAACCTCAAAGACCTTGTTTTCGTTTAGAAGCCGAAAGTTGGGGTCGATGTCCTAATTGCTCCTGCAGGCTACGCATGTATGAGAATCAGACAAATAGCTTATATAGGGGAGGTGTTGGGTTTGATGGGTCGACTCCCCTGGTTGTGCGCATTGCGCCAACCTCAAAGACCCTGCATTGCGGATGAAGTCGAAAGTCAGAGTTTGGTGTGCTACAAGGTGTGGTCGAAGGTGCTCACCTAGGTGTGCACCTTTGGAGCGCAGGAAAAGTGCCCTCCAAAAGTGCGCACCTTTGGAGTGCACAAAAGTGCCCTCCAAAAGTGCGCACCTTTGGAGCGCACAAAAGTGCCCTCCAAAAAGTGCCCTCCAAAAGTGCGCACCTTTGGAGCGCACAAAAGTGCCCTCCAAAAAGTGCCCTCCAAAAGTGCGCACCTTTGGAGTGCAGAAAAGTGCCCTCCAAAAAGTGCCCTCCAAAAGTGTGCACCTTTGGAGTGCACAAAAGTGCCCTCCAAAAGTGCGCACCTTTGGAGCGCAGAAAAGTGCCCTCCAAAAAGTGCCCTCCAAAAGTGCGCACCTTTGGAGCGCAGAAAAGTGCCCTCCAAAAAGTGCCCTCCAAAAGTGCGCACCTTTGGAGCGCAGAAAAGTGCCCTCCAAAAAGTGCCCTCCAAAAGTGCGCACCTTTGGAGCGCAGAAAAGTGCCCTCCAAAAAGTGCCCTCCAAAAGTGCGCACCTTTGGAGCGCACAAAAGTGCCCTCCAAAAAGTGCCCTCCAAAAGTGCGCACCTTTGGAGCGCACAAAAGTGCCCTCCAAAAGTGCGCACCTTTGGAGCGCACAAAAGTGCCCTCCAAAAGTGCGCACTTTTGGTGCGCACCAAGGCGCTGGTTCGGTCGTTGCAGGCGAGTTCGGAAGTTGGGGTCGATGTCCTGAGCGGAGGTGCAAACTACACAGGTGTCGGAATCGGACAAATAGCTTATATAGGGGAGGTGTATGCTTCGATGGGTCGACTCCCCAGGTTGAGCGCACCGCGCCAACCTCAAAGACCCTACGGTATGGATGAAGTCGGAAGTTGGGTCCGATGACCGATTCGATTAGTAGGTATGCTCATGAGGTCGGAATTTGGGTCCGATGACCTGCCATGTGCAGGAAGGCGAATGTTGGCACTGTGCGTTGCAAGGTGCACACCAAGGTGCTGGTGCGGTCTTTTTAGTCGAGTTCGGAAGTTGGGGTCGATGTCCTGATCGGAGGTGCAAGCTACACAGGTGTGGGAATCGGACAAATAGCTTATATAGGGGAGGTGTATGCTTCGTTGGGTCGACTCCCCGGGTTGAGCGCACCGCGCCAACCTCAAAGACCCTACGGTATGGATGAAGTCGGAAGTTGGGTCCGATGACCGATTCGATATGTAGGCATACTCGCGAGGTCGGAATTTGGGTCCGATGACCTGCCATGTGCAGGAAGGCGAATGTTGGCACTGTGCGTTGCAAGGTGCGCACCAAGGCGCTGGTTCGGTCGTTGCAGGCGAGTTCGGAAGTTGGGGTCGATGTCCTGATCGGAGGTGCAAACTACACAGGTGTGGGAATCGGACAAATAGCTTATATAGGGGAGGTGTATGCTTCGTTGGGTCGACTCCCCGGGTTGAGCGCACCGCGCCAACCTCAAAGACCCTACGGTATGGATGAAGTCGGAAGTTGTGTCCGATGACCGATTCGATATGTAGGCATACTCGCGAGGTCGGAATTTGGGTCCGATGACCTGCCATGTGCAGGAAGGCGAATGTTGGGACTGTGCGTCGCAAGGTGCGCACCAAGGCGCTGGTGCCGTCGTTGCAGTCGAGTTCGGAAGTTGGGGTCGATGTCCTGGTCAGAGGTGCAAACTACACAGGTGTGGGAATCGGACAAATAGCTTATATAGGGGAGGTGTATGCTTCGATGGGTCGACTCCCCGGGTTGAGCGCACCGCGCCAACCTCAAAGACCCTACAGTATGGATGAAGTCGGAAGTTGGGTCCGATGACCGATTCGATACGTAGGCATATTGGCGAGGTCTGAATTTGTGTCCGATGACCTGCCATGCGCAGGAAGGCGGAATTTGGGTCCGATGACCGAGTTGATGGCGTGCCATGCGCAGAAAGGCGGAATTTGGGTCCGATGACCGAGTTGATGTTGATGGCCCGCCATGCACAGGAAGGCGGAATTTGGGTCCGATGACCGATTTGAAGGCGTGCCATGCGCAGAAAGGCGGAGTTTGGGTCCGATGACCGAGTTGATATTGATGGCCCGCCATGCGCAGGAAGGCGGAATTTGGGTCCGATGACCTGACATACGCATGGAGTCCGACTCGGGGGCCGATGTTCGATTCGATGACTTGCATTGTGGGTAAAGTCGGAAGTTGTGGTCTTTGACCCGATTCGATGACCAGACTTCGGCTGCTTGAGAATCGGACAAATAACTTATATAGGGGAGGTAGTGTTCTCGAGCATCCTCCCCCCGTGCCCGTTTATGTCGATTGATGCTGGTGCTCGACTGGTTGGAGCGCTCGGATGCAAAAATCTTGCACCAGGATTTATCGATTGTGATGGACACGGCAAGTCTCCTGATTGCTATGCAGGAGCTCATCGTGAATCTCTATGCGGCCTTGGTATGGACTCGACCTGCGGAATGGTTCGGCAATGGTAGTCGCTCCAACACGTCCTTGCAATGGCCACAGAGGTGATTCGACTAGAGCTCCAGTCTAGCTTTTGGGTTGCTTGGCGGACTGGTATAGCCGCGATCGAGTTCCGGCCATGAACGTTTTAGATAGCTCTTGGGCTTTCTGGGACGGAAGTCGGAAGTTTGGGCTGTTGTCCGATTTGATGACCATTCTTCGGATGTGTGAGAATCGGACAAATAACTTATATAGGGGACTGTGTTGTCTCACGCAGCCCCCTCCGTGCCCCTCTATCTCGACCGATGTTGGTGCTTGAAAGGGTTGGGATCGCTCGGATTTATAAACGTGCACCACCATTTGTCGAGTGTGAGGGACGCGGCAGGTCTCCTAAATGCTATACGGGCGCTCTCTGAGAATCTCTATCCGGCCTCGACACAGACTAGTCTTGCTGAATGGTTTGGCACTGGTAGTCGATCCAACACGTCGTTGTTGTGGCCGCCTAGGCGATTCGATTCGAGCCCCCGTCTAGCTTTTGGGTTGCTTGGCGGATTTTGCCCTATCCGCAAGTGAGCTCGGTCCCTAAACGTTCGAGAAACCCGATTGCTATGCGCCGACTCTCTTTCTTGCGAGCCTCCATCTAGCTTTTGGGTCTCTACGGAACGGAAGTCGGAATCTGGGACCGTTGTTTGATTCGACGAGGCAGACTACGGTTGTGCGAGAATCGGACAAATAACTTATATAGGGGAGGTGTTGACTGGAGCATTCTCCCCCGTGCCCCTCTAACTCGACCAATGCTGGCGCTCGAACGGTGGTAGCGCTCGGATTTTCGTTGAGCGCCAGCATTGGTCGATTTAGAGGGGCATGCGAGATTCCCGAATGCTATGCGAGGGCTCTAACGGAAATGTCTATTGGTTTCGGTATGGATGCAATTGCGAGTGGTTCGGCAAAGGTAGTCGTTCCGATGCGTCCATGTCGTGGCCAAATCGATAATTCGATTTGAGCCCTCGTATAGCATTTGGGTCTCTCGATGTGATTCCGCATTCCAGTCCCTTTGGGCACTGCTTGAGCCGCATCCCAGGGGGTTCCCTTCCCAATAATCTGCCTCGCAACCCGATTGCTATGCGGTGAGGCTCCTCGGCCGCCTCGGAACTATCTGTGTATCAGACGCATCGCGGGATAAGGGGTTGGCAACGGTAGTCGCCCCAAGCGCGTCCGATGCTTGGACCATTCCGAGGCGGCCCTGAAGCCTCTTCCGTCTAGCCGTTGGGTCCTTCTCGCCGCATCCCTTGCCTCGCACCCCGATTGCTATGCGGTGAGGCTCCTCGGCCGCCTTGGAACTATCTGTGTATCAGACGCATCGCGGGATAAGGGGTTGTCACTGGTAGTCGCCCCAAGCGCGTCCGATGCTTGGACCATTCCGAGGCGGCCCTGAAGCCTCTTCCGTCTAGCCGTTGGGTCCTTCTCGCCGCATCCCTCGACTCGCACCCCGATTGCTATGCGGTGAGGCTCCTCGGCCGCCTTGGAACTATCTGTGTATCGGACGCGTCGCGGGATAAGGGGTTGTCACTGGTAGTCGCCCCAAGCGCGTCCGATGCTTGGACCATTCCGAGGCGGCCCTGAAGCCTCTTCCGTCTAGCCGTTGGGTCCTTCTCGCCGCATCCCTCGCCTCGCACCCCGATTGCTATGCGGTGAGGCTCCTCGGCCGCCTTGGAACTATCTGTGTATCGGACGCGTCGCGGGATAAGGGGTTGTCACTGGTAGTCGCCCCAAGCGCGTGCGATGCATGGACCATTCCCAGGCGGCCCTGAAGCCTCTTCCGTCTAGCCGTTGGGTCCTTCTCGCCGCATCCCTCGCCTCGCACCCCGATTGCTATGCGGTGAGGCTCCTCGGCCGCCTTGGAACTATCTGTGTATCGGACGCGTCGCGGGATAAGGGGTTGTCACTGGTAGTCGCCCCAAGCGCGTCCGATGCTTGGACCATTCCGAGGCGGCCCTGAAGCCTCTTCCGTCTAGCCGTTGGGTCCTTCTCGCCGCATCCCTCGCCTCGCACCCCGATTGCTATGCGGTGAGGCTCCTCGGCCGCCTTGGAACTATCTGTGTATCGGACGCGTCGCGGGATAAGGGGTTGTCACTGGTAGTCGCCCCAAGCGCGTCCGATGCTTGGACCATTCCGAGGCGGCCCTGAAGCCTCTTCCGTCTAGCCGTTGGGTCCTTCTCGCCGCATCCCTCGCCTCGCACCCCGATTGCTATGCGGTGAGGCTCCTCGGCCGCCTTGGAACTATCTGTGTATCGGACGCGTCGCGGGATAAGGGGTTGTCACTGGTAGTCGCCCCAAGCGCGTCCGATGCTTGGACCATTCCGAGGCGGCCCTGAAGCCTCTTCCGTCTAGCCGTTGGGTCCTTCTCGCCGCATCCCTCGCCTCGCACCCCGATTGCTATGCGGTGAGGCTCCTCGGCCGCCTTGGAACTATCTGTGTATCGGACGCATCGCGGGATAAGGGGTTGTCACTGGTAGTCGCCCCAAGCGCGTCCGATGCTTGGACCATTCCGAGGCGGCCCTGAAGCCTCTTCCGTCTAGCCGTTGGGTCCTTCTCGCCGCATCCCTCGCCTCGCACCCCGATTGCTATGCGGTGAGGCTCCTCGGCCGCCTTGGAACTATCTGTGTATCGGACGCGTCGCGGGATAAGGGGTTGTCACTGGTAGTCGCCCCAAGCGCGTCCGATGCTTGGACCATTCCGAGGCGGCCCTGAAGCCTCTTCCGTCTAGCCGTTGGGTCCTTCTCGCCGCATCCCTCGCCTCGCACCCCGATTGCTATGCGGTGAGGCTCCTCGGCCGCCTTGGAACTATCTGTGTATCGGACGCGTCGCGGGATAAGGGGTTGTCACTGGTAGTCGCCCCAAGCGCGTCCGATGCTTGGACCATTCCGAGGCGGACCTGAAGCCTCTTCCGTCTAGCCGTTGGGTCCTTCTCGCCGCATCCCTCGCCTCGCACCCCGATTGCTATGCGGTGAGGCTCCTCGGCCGCCTTGGAACTATCTGTGTATCGGACGCGTCGCGGGATAAGGGGTTGTCACTGGTAGTCGCCCCAAGCGCGTCCGATGCTTGGACCATTCCGAGGCGGCCCTGAAGCCTCTTCCGTCTAGCCGTTGGGTCCTTCTTGCCGCATCCCTCGCCTCGCACCCCGATTGCTATGCGGTGAGGCTCCTCGGCCGCCTTGGAACTATCTGTGTATCGGACGCGTCGCGGGATAAGGGGTTGTCACTGGTAGTCGCCCCAAGCGCGTCCGATGCTTGGACCATTCCGAGGCGGCCCTGAAGCCTCTTCCGTCTAGCCGTTGGGTCCTTCTCGCCGCATCCCTCGCCTCGCACCCCGATTGCTATGCGGTGAGGCTCCTCGGCCGCCTTGGAACTATCTGTGTATCGGACGCATCGCGGGATAAGGGGTTGTCACTGGTAGTCGCCCCAAGCGCGTCCGATGCTTGGACCATTCCGAGGCGGCCCTGAAGCCTCTTCCGTCTAGCCGTTGGGTCCTTCTCGCCGCATCCCTCGCCTCGCACCCCGATTGCTATGCGGTGAGGCTCCTCGGCCGCCTTGGAACTATCTGTGTATCGGACGCGTCGCGGGATAAGGGGTTGTCACTGGTAGTCGCCCCAAGCGCGTCCGA
Source organism: Cryptomeria japonica (assembly GCF_030272615.1). NCBI lineage: Eukaryota > Viridiplantae > Streptophyta > Pinopsida > Cupressales > Cupressaceae > Cryptomeria > Cryptomeria japonica. The sequence continues at coordinate 888,920 of NW_026728854.1, read as the reverse complement.
TGCTTGGACCATTCCGAGGCGGACCTGAAGCCTCTTCCGTCTAGCCGTTGGGTCCTTCTCGCCGCATCCCTCGCCTCGCACCCCGATTGCTATGCGGTGAGGCTCCTCGGCCGCCTTGGAACTATCTGTGTATCGGACGCGTCGCGGGATAAGGGGTTGTCACTGGTAGTCGCCCCAAGCGCGTCCGATGCTTGGACCATTCCGAGGCGGCCCTGAAGCCTCTTCCGTCTAGCCGTTGGGTCCTTCTCGCCGCATCCCTCGCCTCGCACCCCGATTGCTATGCGGTGAGGCTCCTCGGCCGCCTTGGAACTATCTGTGTATCGGACGCGTCGCGGGATAAGGGGTTGTCACTGGTAGTCGCCCCAAGCGCGTCCGATGCTTGGACCATTCCGAGGCGGACCTGAAGCCTCTTCCCTCTAGCCGTTGGGGCTTTCTCGCCGCATCCCTCGCCTCGCACCCCGATTGCTATTCGGTGAGGCTCCTCGGCCGCCTTGGAACTATCTGTGTATCGGACGCATCGCGGGATAAGGGGTTGGCAGTGGTAGTCGCCCCAAGCGCGTCCGATGCTTGGACCATTCCGAGGCGGCCCTGCAGCCTCTTCCGTCTAGCCGTTGGGGCCATCTCGCTGCATCCCCCACCTCGCACCACGATTGCTATGCGGTGAGGCTCCTTGGCCGCCTCGGAACTATCTGTGTATCGGACGCATCGCGGGATAAGGGGTTGTCACTGGTAGTCGCCCCAAGCGCGTCCGATGCTTGGACTATTTCGAGGCGGCCCTGCAGCCTCTTCCGTCTAGCCGTTGGGGCCATCTCGCCGCATCCCCCAGCTCCTCGGCCGCCTCGGAACTATCTGTGTATCGGACGCATCGCGGGATAAGGGGTTGGCAGTGGTAGTCGCCCCAAGCGCGTTCGATGCTTGGACTATTCCGAGGCGGCCCCGCAGCCTCTTCCGTCTACCCTTTGGGGCCATCTCGCCGCATCCCTCGCCTCGCACCCCGATTGCTATGCGGTGAGGCTCCTCGGCCGCCTGGGAACTATCTTCGTATCGGATGCATCGCGGGATAAGGGGTTGTCACTGGTAGTCGCCCCAAGCGCGTCCGATGCTTGGACTATTCCGAGGCGGCCCTGTGGCCTCTTCCGTCTAGCCGTTGGGGCCATCTCGCCGCATCCCTCACCTCGCACCCCCATTGCTATGCGGTGAGGCTCCTCGGCCGCCTTGGAACTGTCTTCGTATCGGAAGCATCGCGGGATAAGGGGTTGTCACTGGTAGTCGCCCCAAGCGCGTCCGATGCTTGGACTATTCCGAGGCGGCCCTGCAGCCTCTTCCGTCTAGCCGTTGGGGCCATCTCGCCGCATCCCCCACCTCGCACCCGGATTGCTATGCGGTGAGGCTCCTCGGCCGCCTTGGAACTATCTTCGTATCGGACGCATCGCGGGATAAGGGGTTGTCACTGGTAGTCGCCCCAAGCGCGTCCGATGCTTGGACTATTCCGACGCGGCCCTGTGGCCTCTTCCGTCTAGCCGTTGGGGCCATCTCGCCGCATCCCCCACCTCGCACCCCGATTGCTATGCGGTGAGGCTCCTCGGCCGCCTTGGAACCATCTTCGTATCGGACGCATCGCGGGATGAGGGGTTGTCACTGGTAGTCGCCCCAAGCGCGTCCGATGCTTGGACCATTCCGAGGCGGCCCTGAAGCCTCTTCCGTCTAGCCGTTGGGGCCTTCCCGCCCCATCCCTCGCCTCGCACCCCCGATTGCTATGCGGTGAGGCTCCTCGGCCGCCTTGGAACCATCTGTGTATCGGACGCATCGCGGGATAAGGGGTTGGCACTGGTAGTCGCCCCAAGCGCGTCCGATGCTTGGAGCATTCCGAGGTGGCCCTGAAGCCTCTTCCGTCTAGCCGTTGGGGCCTTCCCGCCCCATCCCTCGCCTCGCACCCCGATTGATATGCGGTGAGGCTCCTCGGCCGCCTTGGAACTATCTGTGTATCGGACGCATCGCGGGATAAGGGGTTGGCACTGGTAGTCGTCCCAATCGCGTCCGATGCTTGGACCATTCCGAGGCGGCCCTGCAGCCTCTTCCGTTTAGCCGTCGGGGCCTTCCCGCCGCATCCCTCGCCTCGCATCCCGATTCCTATGCGGTGAGTCTTCTCGGCCGCCGCGGAACTATACCTGTTATTGCTACTGCATCCTTCGGCTGGTAACCTCCTCTGCCGCCTTGGAACGTTCTCTTTGTCGGACGCGTCGCGGGATAAGGGGTTGGCACTGGTAGTCGCCCCAAGCGCGCCCGATGCATAGACCGCTCCGAGTTGACCTTGCTTTCAGCCTCTCACATGCATAGACCTCTCTGAGTCGACCCTGCAGCCTCTCACGTTTAGCCTTTGGAATCTCGCCTCACAACATGATTGCTATCCTTGATGCATCCCTTGCCTCGAGCCCTGATTGCTTTCTTGGCTGCATCCCTCCTCTCCTCACAGCCCGGTTGTCATCACTGCTTCATCCGTCGCTTCATGCATTCTGGCTGCTGGGCCCTTCCCACCGCACACCTCGATTGCTATCTCTTCTGCATCACACACCCCGATTGCTATCTCTGCTACATCCCTCGGCTCTCACTTCTGCATCCTTCGCCTCCCACCTCGATTGCTATCAATGCTGCATCCGTAACCTCACACCCCGATTGCTATGCGGGGAGGCTCCTTGGCCGCCTTGGAAATTTCTGTGTGTCGGACGCACCGCGGGATAAGGGGTTGGCACTGGTAGTCGCCCCAAGTGCGCCCGATTCTTAGACCGCTTCGAGGTGACCTCGTAGCCTCTTTCGTCCAGGCTTCCTGCCTTCAACGCCCTTTTTACACCTCGATTGCTATGCGCGGGCTCGTTGGCGTCTATCACCTCTCTGCGAAGAGTGGCACGATGATTGTTGGGGTAAATCGTAGCAGTCCGATCTCTGGCCTTGGGCCATTGTGAGGGTTGATCGATTTCCTGTGCGCATCTCGTGTTCGCCCAGTAACAGACTCGACGACTTGTAATCGGTCTTGTTCCCGATTGTTCCTGGAGGTAGTCTTCGGAACTCTTGGATTTGACCTGTCACTCGAACTGTCCTCTTCCGAGGATGCTTGTGTGTGTGTGCTTGTGCCATTTCCTTGGCGGTATTAACGAGATATTAAAGAGCGGAGTGAGCGCCTCGCCCAGCTATGTTTGGGGCTCTCACTCCCTTACCCGGTGTGCGACCGCTTTGCACGTAGGTTGCGGAGCATCGCGACTCTTTCGATGTTTGGCGGTTGTCTTCCGGTGATGCGTTGGTCCCGAAGTGCACGTTACTAGCATTTCTGCCATTGTTCTCGATCTTTGGCACGTTCCTTCGTTGCAATTGGATATATATCTCCGTTTATACGCGCAGGCTTCTCCCGCCTATTCAGCGCTGTCCCACTCTCAGCACTCTCGTGGTCTCCTTGGCTTCTCTCTCCCGTGAGCGAGCTCTCTTCTCGAGTCTTTTCCATGTCCCATGGAGGTTGCCTTGCGAAATTCGGGCACACAAACGTGACCGGATAAGAGCGGAATTGCCTATGAGGAGAAGCTCACCTTAGGGAGCAGCAATGCCGAGTGTTTCGACAGAGGGTAGAGGGGGCGTTGTTTGGGCGGTTGCACAAAAGAGTGCTACGGTTGCACTGAAGGTTGCTTCTTCGTCTCCGACGAACTCTTCGAGGCAAAAAAGCTTGTATACGGGGTCGAGGTGGGACTGTTCGTGCGAGTTGCGCCACCAAAAGTGCGTAGGGGGCATATACCTGGGAAATGGATGTCTCTGAGTGGCCTTACTCGGTCGCGTGCACGGTGCATTCTCTAACGGCAGGACTGTCGCGAGCATGTGCGGTTCGGATGTTTTCGGGTAAAGGGTTCCGTACGGGATGTTCTTCCCAGGCTCCTGTG
>NW_026728854.1:837500-875000 GCF_030272615.1 Cryptomeria japonica | reverse complement strand
GCGTCTGGTGCGGAACCTTAGAGTAAGAAACATCACCGTGCACCTTGGCCAACGTGCGCGACTCGACCGAGCGCGCACTGGCCGAGGTGCACACCGATTTCACCTGGGTGCGCGCGCAGCACCTCGGGCGCACCGGGGTGCGCGCACAACGCCCGGGTTGCACCGTGGCCTGTGTGCTCGGGGCGCCTCGGGTGCGCGCTCGGTGTCGCCCCCGCGCGCGCGGTAGTGCGGGCAGCGCACCCCGGCCCGGCCCGGCCCCGACGAGAACGCAAACGGGCAAAAGGTTTATTCAAATAGCATTGCGACGCCCGGCGAAAAACTAAAAAAGGGTGCAACACCGGGACTTCCCGGGAGGTCACCCATCCCAGTACTACTCCGGCCCAAGCGCGCTTAACTGCGGAGTTCTGATGGGATCCGGTGCACTAACGCTGGTATGATCGCACCCGTTATGAGCTTGTCGCAGTGTGTACTTAGCAAACCGCGACCCACGTGCGAATCCACCCCGGCCACCCACCCCCGTCGAGGTGCACACCCTCCCTCGCGAAGTGCGCCCCGTTCGCCAAGTGTGAGCCCTGCCCGGGTGCGCGCACCTTGCTAGGGCGTCGGGTGTGCACCCGGCCCGGCCTACGTGCGTGCACCTGGACGGGGCGTCGTGTGCGTGCAGTGTCCCGTCTGCAACGCGGTGCCCACACACCACCTCGGGCGCAACGACCTGCGCTCACATGTGGGCCGAGTGCACCTTGGTGCATGTTCGGGGCGCCTCGGGTGCACGCTCGATCTTGCCCCGGTGCACCAAGGCGCTCGGTTTGCCCCGGGTGCGCACTTGGTGCAAGGTGGGCACCCAAAATAGGGATCAAGCACCAAAACACAAGTTTCGGGATGCAAAATGGGACCCAAGGACCACAAATGCGTTCCAAGACCCATGATGGGTCCACGAGAACAAAAATGTGTTCCGAGACTTAATAAACAAATATTGGGTTTTAGGAGAAGAAACATGCTCTGATGCCCAAAACGAGAATCGACCCCGAAAAGGCCACAGGCCAAAAGTGGGATGCGAGACAAAAAAAAATGGGACCCGAGGACCAAAATTGGGTTCCCAGGTCGAAGACAGGGCAACCGGACAAGAAACGACCTCTAAGGCTCGAAATGAGTCCCGACGACTAAAACTTGACAAGAAGCACCCATCAGGCACCCAACTCGACACCCATGGGATGCCGACCCACCCGGGCTTCCACCTAGCACACCTTGGCACCCACCCACCCTCGCACCCAACCTCGCACCCAACTTAGCACCTTTGAACCCACATTGGCACTCACCCTGACCCTGGCACCTTGGAACCCACATTGGCACTCACCTTGACCCTGGCACCCACCTTTGCACTCACCTTGGGACCCACCCTGGCTCCCACCTCGGCACCCACCCAGACACCCACCTTGGTTCCTTGGCACCCACCTTGGATCCTTGGCACCCACCCCGACACCCACCTTGGCACGCAACTTGGCTACTTGCCACCCACCTTGGCTCCTTGACGCCCACCCCGACAACCACCCCGTGACCTACCCTGGCTAGGGTTGGTGCACACCCACCCTGGTGCCCACCTTGGCACCCACCCCATGACCCACCTTGGCACGCACCTTAGTACCCACCCCGTTACCCACCCTAGGACCCACCCCGTGACCCACCTTGGCCAGGGTGGGTGCCTTGGTGCGCACAACTTGCCTGGGCTGCACACCAGGGCGGGCTCAAGATGGCACCCGCGTTCCGTTTTTTTCACTATCTTTCAAAACGGAAATTTTAAAATCTCGTTTTTTTTTTTTTTTTGCCTTTTCTGGAAATTAGTGAAGGCAGCGCATCAAAGGTGCGCAATGCTGGTGCGAACCCGGGAGCGCTCCGATGTGTGCTCCAAGGTGCGGCGTGCACGAAGTCCGAGCCCGGCTTGCCCCGGGTGCGCACCTCGCGTGCACCTTCGCCGGGGTGAGCACCTTGGCTGGGTTGCGCGCCCTGGTGCGCACCAAGGAGCGCTCTGAAGTGTGCTCCAAGGTGCGGCGTGCACGAAGTCGGAGCTCGGTTTGCCCCGGGTGTGCACCTCGGGTGCGCACCTCGCGTGCACCTTCGCTGCGGTGGGCACCTTGGCTGGGTTGCGCGCCTTGGTGGGCACCATGCAGTGCACGAAGTCGGAGCCCGGTTTGCCCCGGGCGCGCACCTCCGCCAGGGTGGGCACCTTGGTGCGCACAACTTGCCTGGGCTGCGCACCAGGAAGGGCTCAAGATGGCACCCGCGTTCCGTTTTTTTCACTATCTTTCAGAACGGAAATTTTAAAATATCGTTTTTTTTTGCCTTTTCTGGAAATTAGTGAAGGCAGCGCATCAAAGGTGCGCAACGCTGGTGCGAACCTGGGAGCGCTCCGATGTGTGCTCCAAGGTGCGGCGTGCACGAAGTCGGAGCCCGGTTTGCCCCGGGTGCGCCCTGGTGGGCACCATGGTGCGCACCAAGGAGCGCTCCGAAGTGTGCTCCAAGGTGCGGCCTGCACGAAGTCGGAGCCCGGTTTGCCCCGGGCGTGCACCGCGGGTGGGCACCTTGGTGCGCATGCCTTGCCTGGGCTGCGCACCAGGGCGGGCTCAAGATGGCACCCGCGTTCCGTTTTTTTCACTATCTTTCAAAACGGAAATTTTAAAATCTCATTTTTTTTTGCCTTTTCTGGAAATTAGTGAAGGCAGCGCATCAAAGGTGCGCACCTCGCTGCCCACCACGGTGCGCAACGCCGGTGGGCACCCGGGAGTGCTTCGAAGTGTGCTCCAAGGTGCTGCGTGCACGTTGTCGGAGCCCGGTTTGCCCCGGGTGCGCACCTCGCGTGCACCTTCGTCGGGGTGGGCACCTTGGCTGGGTTTGCCCCGGCTGCGCTCCGAAGCGGGGTTATTGGAGCGCCGCCTCTTTTTTTGTCGGAGCGTTTGGTGGGGTTTCTCGCATTGGCTCTTCCCAGGCCCGGTTGCCACCCTGGCGCGCACGAAGTCGGAAGTAGGGTTAATTGCCCGGGTGCGCACCTTTGCCAGGGTGGGCACCTTACCTGGGCTGTGCACCAGGGCGGGCTCAAGATGGCACCCGCGTTCCGTTTTTTTCACTATCTTTCAAAACGGAAATTTTAAAATCTCCTCTTTTTTTTGCCTTTTCTGGAAATTAGTGAAGGCAGCGCATCAAAGGTGCGCACCTCGCTGCCCACCTTGGTGTGCTCTGAGGTGCGCACCCGGGAGCGCTACGAAGTGTGCTCCAAGGTGCGGCGTGCACGTTGTCGGAGCCCGGTTTGCCCCGGGTGCGCACCTCGCCTGCACCTTGGCCGGGGTGGGCACCCTGGCTGGGTTTGCCCAGGGTGCGCTCCGAAGCGGGGTTACTGGAGCGCCCCCTCTTTTTTTGTCAGAGCGTTTGGTGGGGTTTCTCGCATTGGCTCTTCCCAGGCCCGGTTGTTGGGTGCGCTCCCACCCTGGCGCGCGCGAAGTTGGAAGTTGGGTTAATTGCCCGGGCGCGCACCTTCGCCAGGGTGGGCACCTTGGTGCGCACACCTTGGCTGGGCTGCGCACCAGGGCGGGCTCAAGATGGCACCAGCATTCCCTTTTTCTCACTATCTTTCAAAACGGAAATTTTAAAATCTCGTTTTTTTTTGCCTTTTATGGAAATTAGTGAAGGCATCGCATCAAAGGTGCGCACCTCGCTGCCCACCTTGGTGTGCTCCGAGGTGCCCACCACGGTGCGCTCCGAGGTGCCCACCACGGTGCGCAACGCCGGTGCGAACCCGGGAGCGCCCCGATGTGTGCTCCAAGGTGCGGCGTGCACGAAGCCGGACCCCGGTTTGCCCCGGGTGCGCACCTCGCGTGCACCTTGGTGCGCACACCTTGGCTGGGTTGCGCGGCCTGGTGGGCACCATGGTGCGCACCAAGGAGCGCTCCAAAGTGTGCTCCAAGGTGCGGCGTGCACGAAGTCCTAGCCCGGTTTGCCCCGGGTGCGCACCTTCGCCGCGGTGGGCACCATGGCGTGCACGAAGTCGGAGCCCGGTTTGCCCCGGGTGCGCACCTCGCGTGCACCTTCGCCGGGGTGGGCACCTCGGCTGGGTTGCGCGCCCTGGTGCGCACCAAGGAGCGCTCCGAAGTGTGCTCCAAGGTGCGGCGTGCACGAAGTCGGAGCCCGGTTTGCCCCGGGTGCGCACCTTCGCCGCGGTGGGCACCCTGGTGCGCACCATGGCGTGCACGAAGTCGGAGCCCGGTTTGCCCCGGGTGCGCACCTCGCGTGCACCTTCGGCGGGGTTGCGCGCCCTGGTGCGCACCAAGGAGCGCTCCGAAGTGTGCTCCAAGGTGCGGCGTGCACGAAGTCGGAGCCCGGTTTGCCCCGGGTGCGCACCTCGCGTGCACCTTCGGCGGGGTTGCGCGCCCTGGTGGGCACCATGGTGCGCACCAAGGAGCGCTCCGAAGTGTGCTCCAAGGTGCGGCGTGCACGAAGTCGGAGCCCGGTTTGCCCCGGGTGCGCACCTCGCGTGCACCTTCGCCGCGGTGGGCACCATGGCGTGCACGAAGTCGGAGCCCGGTTTGCCCCGGGTGCGCACCTCGCGTGCACCTTCGCCGGGGTGGGCACCTCGGCTGGGTTGCGCGCCCTGGTGCGCACCAAGGAGCGCTCCGAAGTGTGCTCCAAGGTGCGGCGTGCACGAAGTCGGAGCCCGGTTTGCCCCGGGTGCGCACCTCGCGTGCACCTTCGCCGCGGTGGGCACCATGGCGTGCACGAAGTCGGAGCCCGGTTTGCCCCGGGTGCGCACCCCGCGTGCACCTTCGCCGGGGTGGGCACCTCGGCTGGGTTGCGCGCCCTGGTGCGCACCAAGGAGCGCTCCGAAGTGTGCTCCAAGGTGCGGCGTGCACGAAGTCGGAGCCCGGTTTGCCCCGGGTGCGCACCTCGCGTGCACCTTCGCCGCGGTGGGCACCTTGGCTGGGTTGGGCACCATTGAGCGCTCCGAAGTGTGCTCCAAGGTGCGCACCATGGCCCTCCAAGGTGCGCAGCATGGCGTGCACGAAGTCGGAGCCCGGTTTGCCCCGGGTGCGCACCTCGCGTGCACCTTCGCCAGGGTGGGCACCTCGGTGCGCACACCTTCTCAATGTTTTCTTGCCTTTTCTGGAAATTGGTGAAGGCAGCGCATCAAAGGTGCGCACCTCGGTGTGCTCCGAGGTGCGAACCCGAGAGCGCTCCGAGGTGCCCACGAAGTCGAAAGTCGGGTTAATTGCATTGTTTTCCCCGGGTGCGCTCCGAGGTGCGCAACATCGGTGCGCACCAAGGAGGGCTCCGAAGTGTGCTCCAAGGTGCGCACGATTCGGAGCTCGGTTTGCCCGGGGTGCGCACACCTTGGCTGGGTTGCGCACCCTTTGTGCGCTCCAAGGTGCGCACGAAGTCGGAGCTCGGTTTGCCCCGGGTGCGCACCTTCGCCAGGGTGCGCACCTTGATGCGCACGCCTTGGCTGGGCTGCGCACCTTGGTGGGCGCCATGGTGCGCACCTTTCGTGCGCTCCAAGGTGCGCACGAAGTCGGAGCTCGGTTTGCCCCGGGTGCGCACCTTGGTGGGCGCCATGGTGCACTCCGAGGTGCCCAAGATTGGTGCGCACCAAGGAGCGCTCCGAAGTGCGCTCCAAGGTGCGCAGGTGCGCGCGAAGTCGAAAGTTGGGTTAATTGTCCGGTTTGCCTCGGGTGCGCACCTTGCGTGCACCTTCGCCAGGGTGGGCGCCTTGGTGCGCACACCTTGGCTGGGCTGCGCACCCGGGCGCGCACACCTTGGCACCCGCGTTTCCTTCATTTTAAATTTTTTTTTTTTACAATCTCTCAAGTGGGAAATTCTATAATCTCAACTTTTTTTGCCTTTTCAGGAAACTTTTGAATGGAGCGCATCATTGGTGCGCTCCGAAGTGTGCTCCAAGGTGCGCACCTCTGGTGTGCTCCAAAGCTCTCTCCAGCTGCGTGCACCTGCCCCGGCCGCGCACCCGGCCCCGCCCAGCTTCGCTCACCTGTCCCGGGCGTCTGGTGCGGAACCTTAGAGTAAGAAACATCACCGTGCACCTTGGCCAACGTGCGCGACTCGACCGAGCGCGCACTGGCCGAGGTGCACACCGATTTCACCTGGGTGCGCGCGCAGCACCTCGGGCGCACCGGGGTGCGCGCACAACGCCCGGGTTGCACCGTGGCCTGTGTGCTCGGGGCGCCTCGGTGCGCGCTCGGTGTCGCCCCCGCGCGCGCGGTAGTGCGGGCAGCGCACCCCGGCCCGGCCCGGCCCCGACGAGAACGCAAACGGGCAAAAGGTTTATTCAAATAGCATTGCGACACCCGGCGAAAAACTAAAAAAGGGTGCAACACCGGGACTTCCCGGGAGGTCACCCATCCCAGTACTACTCCGGCCCAAGCGCGCTTAACTGCGGAGTTCTGATGGGATCCGGTGCACTAACGCTGGTATGATCGCACCCGTTATGAGCTTGTCGCAGTGTGTACTTAGCAAACCGCGACCCACGTGCGAATCCACCCCGGCCACCCACCCCCGTCGAGGTGCACACCCTCCCTCGCGAAGTGCGCCCCGTTCGCCAAGTGTGAGCCCTGCCCGGGTGCGCGCACCTTGCTAGGGCGTCGGGTGTGCACCCGGCCCGGCCTACGTGCGTGCACCTGGACGGGGCGTCGTGTGCGTGCAGTGTCCCGTCTGCAACGCGGTGCCCACACACCACCTCGGGCGCAACGACCTGCGCTCACATGTGGGCCGAGTGCACCTTGGTGCATGTTCGGGGCGCCTCGGGTGCACGCTCGATCTTGCCCCGGTGCACCAAGGCGCTCGGTTTGCCCCGGGTGCGCACTTGGTGCAAGGTGGGCACCCAAAATAGGGATCAAGCACCAAAACACAAGTTTCGGGATGCAAAATGGGACCCAAGGACCACAAATGCGTTCCAAGACCCATGATGGGTCCACGAGAACAAAAATGTGTTCCGAGACTTAATAAACAAATATTGGGTTTTAGGAGAAGAAACATGCTCTGATGCCCAAAACGAGAATCGACCCCGAAAAGGCCACAGGCCAAAAGTGGGATGCGAGACAAAAAAAAATGGGACCCGAGGACCAAAATTGGGTTCCCAGGTCGAAGACAGGGCAACCGGACAAGAAACGACCTCTAAGGCTCGAAATGAGTCCCGACGACTAAAACTTGACAAGAAGCACCCATCAGGCACCCAACTCGACACCCATGGGATGCCGACCCACCCGGGCTTCCACCTAGCACACCTTGGCACCCACCCACCCTCGCACCCAACCTCGCACCCAACTTAGCACCTTTGAACCCACATTGGCACTCACCCTGACCCTGGCACCTTGGAACCCACATTGGCACTCACCTTGACCCTGGCACCCACCTTTGCACTCACCTTGGGACCCACCCTGGCTCCCACCTCGGCACCCACCCAGACACCCACCTTGGTTCCTTGGCACCCACCTTGGATCCTTGGCACCCACCCCGACACCCACCTTGGCACGCAACTTGGCTACTTGCCACCCACCTTGGCTCCTTGACGCCCACCCCGACAACCACCCCGTGACCTACCCTGGCTAGGGTTGGTGCACACCCACCCTGGTGCCCACCTTGGCACCCACCCCATGACCCACCTTGGCACGCACCTTAGTACCCACCCCGTTACCCACCCTAGGACCCACCCCGTGACCCACCTTGGCCAGGGTGGGTGCCTTGGTGCGCACAACTTGCCTGGGCTGCACACCAGGGCGGGCTCAAGATGGCACCCGCGTTCCGTTTTTTTCACTATCTTTCAAAACGGAAATTTTAAAATCTCGTTTTTTTTTTTTTTTTGCCTTTTCTGGAAATTAGTGAAGGCAGCGCATCAAAGGTGCGCAATGCTGGTGCGAACCCGGGAGCGCTCCGATGTGTGCTCCAAGGTGCGGCGTGCACGAAGTCCGAGCCCGGCTTGCCCCGGGTGCGCACCTCGCGTGCACCTTCGCCGGGGTGAGCACCTTGGCTGGGTTGCGCGCCCTGGTGCGCACCAAGGAGCGCTCTGAAGTGTGCTCCAAGGTGCGGCGTGCACGAAGTCGGAGCTCGGTTTGCCCCGGGTGTGCACCTCGGGTGCGCACCTCGCGTGCACCTTCGCTGCGGTGGGCACCTTGGCTGGGTTGCGCGCCTTGGTGGGCACCATGCAGTGCACGAAGTCGGAGCCCGGTTTGCCCCGGGCGCGCACCTCCGCCAGGGTGGGCACCTTGGTGCGCACAACTTGCCTGGGCTGCGCACCAGGAAGGGCTCAAGATGGCACCCGCGTTCCGTTTTTTTCACTATCTTTCAGAACGGAAATTTTAAAATATCGTTTTTTTTTGCCTTTTCTGGAAATTAGTGAAGGCAGCGCATCAAAGGTGCGCAACGCTGGTGCGAACCTGGGAGCGCTCCGATGTGTGCTCCAAGGTGCGGCGTGCACGAAGTCGGAGCCCGGTTTGCCCCGGGTGCGCCCTGGTGGGCACCATGGTGCGCACCAAGGAGCGCTCCGAAGTGTGCTCCAAGGTGCGGCCTGCACGAAGTCGGAGCCCGGTTTGCCCCGGGTGTGCACCGCGGGTGGGCACCTTGGTGCGCATGCCTTGCCTGGGCTGCGCACCAGGGCGGGCTCAAGATGGCACCCGCGTTCCGTTTTTTTCACTATCTTTCAAAACGGAAATTTTAAAATCTCATTTTTTTTTGCCTTTTCTGGAAATTAGTGAAGGCAGCGCATCAAAGGTGCGCACCTCGCTGCCCACCACGGTGCGCAACGCCGGTGGGCACCCGGGAGTGCTTCGAAGTGTGCTCCAAGGTGCTGCGTGCACGTTGTCGGAGCCCGGTTTGCCCCGGGTGCGCACCTCGCGTGCACCTTCGTCGGGGTGGGCACCTTGGCTGGGTTTGCCCCGGCTGCGCTCCGAAGCGGGGTTATTGGAGCGCCGCCTCTTTTTTTGTCGGAGCGTTTGGTGGGGTTTCTCGCATTGGCTCTTCCCAGGCCCGGTTGCCACCCTGGCGCGCACGAAGTCGGAAGTAGGGTTAATTGCCCGGGTGCGCACCTTTGCCAGGGTGGGCACCTTACCTGGGCTGTGCACCAGGGCGGGCTCAAGATGGCACCCGCGTTCCGTTTTTTTCACTATCTTTCAAAACGGAAATTTTAAAATCTCCTCTTTTTTTTGCCTTTTCTGGAAATTAGTGAAGGCAGCGCATCAAAGGTGCGCACCTCGCTGCCCACCTTGGTGTGCTCTGAGGTGCGCACCCGGGAGCGCTACGAAGTGTGCTCCAAGGTGCGGCGTGCACGTTGTCGGAGCCCGGTTTGCCCCGGGTGCGCACCTCGCCTGCACCTTGGCCGGGGTGGGCACCCTGGCTGGGTTTGCCCAGGGTGCGCTCCGAAGCGGGGTTACTGGAGCGCCCCCTCTTTTTTTGTCAGAGCGTTTGGTGGGGTTTCTCGCATTGGCTCTTCCCAGGCCCGGTTGTTGGGTGCGCTCCCACCCTGGCGCGCGCGAAGTTGGAAGTTGGGTTAATTGCCCGGGCGCGCACCTTCGCCAGGGTGGGCACCTTGGTGCGCACACCTTGGCTGGGCTGCGCACCAGGGCGGGCTCAAGATGGCACCAGCATTCCCTTTTTCTCACTATCTTTCAAAACGGAAATTTTAAAATCTCGTTTTCTTTTGCCTTTTATGGAAATTAGTGAAGGCATCGCATCAAAGGTGCGCACCTCGCTGCCCACCTTGGTGTGCTCCGAGGTGCCCACCACGGTGCGCTCCGAGGTGCCCACCACGGTGCGCAACGCCGGTGCGAACCCGGGAGCGCCCCGATGTGTGCTCCAAGGTGCGGCGTGCACGAAGCCGGACCCCGGTTTGCCCCGGGTGCGCACCTCGCGTGCACCTTGGTGCGCACACCTTGGCTGGGTTGCGCGGCCTGGTGGGCACCATGGTGCGCACCAAGGAGCGCTCCGAAGTGTGCTCCAAGGTGCGGCGTGCACGAAGTCCTAGCCCGGTTTGCCCCGGGTGCGCACCTTCGCCGCGGTGGGCACCATGGCGTGCACGAAGTCGGAGCCCGGTTTGCCCCGGGTGCGCACCTCGCGTGCACCTTCGCCGGGGTGGGCACCTCGGCTGGGTTGCGCGCCCTGGTGCGCACCAAGGAGCGCTCCGAAGTGTGCTCCAAGGTGCGGCGTGCACGAAGTCGGAGCCCGGTTTGCCCCGGGTGCGCACCTTCGCCGCGGTGGGCACCCTGGTGCGCACCATGGCGTGCACGAAGTCGGAGCCCGGTTTGCCCCGGGTGCGCACCTCGCGTGCACCTTCGGCGGGGTTGCGCGCCCTGGTGCGCACCAAGGAGCGCTCCGAAGTGTGCTCCAAGGTGCGGCGTGCACGAAGTCGGAGCCCGGTTTGCCCCAGGTGCGCACCTCGCGTGCACCTTCGGCGGGGTTGCGCGCCCTGGTGGGCACCATGGTGCGCACCAAGGAGCGCTCCGAAGTGTGCTCCAAGGTGCGGCGTGCACGAAGTCGGAGCCCGGTTTGCCCCGGGTGCGCACCTCGCGTGCACCTTCGCCGCGGTGGGCACCATGGCGTGCACGAAGTCGGAGCCCGGTTTGCCCCGGGTGCGCACCTCGCGTGCACCTTCGCCGCGGTGGGCACCATGGCGTGCACGAAGTCGGAGCCCGGTTTGCCCCGGGTGCGCACCTCGCGTGCACCTTCGCTGGGGTGGGCACCTCGGCTGGGTTGCGCGCCCTGGTGCGCACCAAGGAGCGCTCCGAAGTGTGCTCCAAGGTGCGGCGTGCACGAAGTCGGAGCCCGGTTTGCCCCGGGTGCGCACCTCGCGTGCACCTTCGCCGCGGTGGGCACCATGGCGTGCACGAAGTCGGAGCCCGGTTTGCCCCGGGTGCGCACCCCGCGTGCACCTTCGCCGGGGTGGGCACCTCGGCTGGGTTGCGCGCCCTGGTGCGCACCAAGGAGCGCTCCGAAGTGTGCTCCAAGGTGCGGCGTGCACGAAGTCGGAGCCCGGTTTACCCCGGGTGCGCACCTCGCGTGCACCTTCGCCGCGGTGGGCACCTTGGCTGGGTTGGGCACCATTGAGCGCTCCGAAGTGTGCTCCAAGGTGCGCACCATGGCCCTCCAAGGTGCGCAGCATGGCGTGCACGAAGTCGGAGCCCGGTTTGCCCCGGGTGCGCACCTCGCGTGCACCTTCGCCAGGGTGGGCACCTCGGTGCGCACACCTTCTCAATGTTTTCTTGCCTTTTCTGGAAATTGGTGAAGGCAGCGCATCAAAGGTGCGCACCTCGGTGTGCTCCGAGGTGCGAACCCGAGAGCGCTCCGAGGTGCCCACGAAGTCGAAAGTCGGGTTAATTGCATTGTTTTCCCCGGGTGCGCTCCGAGGTGCGCAACATCGGTGCGCACCAAGGAGGGCTCCGAAGTGTGCTCCAAGGTGCGCACGATTCGGAGCTCGGTTTGCCCGGGGTGCGCACACCTTGGCTGGGTTGCGCACCCTTTGTGCGCTCCAAGGTGCGCACGAAGTCGGAGCTCGGTTTGCCCCGGGTGCGCACCTTCGCCAGGGTGCGCACCTTGATGCGCACGCCTTGGCTGGGCTGCGCACCTTGGTGGGCGCCATGGTGCGCACCTTTCGTGCGCTCCAAGGTGCGCACGAAGTCGGAGCTCGGTTTGCCCCGGGTGCGCACCTTCGCCAGGGTGCGCACCTTGATGCGCACGCCTTGGCTGGGCTGCGCACCTTGGTGGGCGCCATGGTGCACTCCGAGGTGCCCAAGATTGGTGCGCACCAAGGAGCGCTCCGAAGTGCGCTCCAAGGTGCGCAGGTGCGCGCGAAGTCGAAAGTTGGGTTAATTGTCCGGTTTGCCTCGGGTGCGCACCTTGCGTGCACCTTCGCCAGGGTGGGCGCCTTGGTGCGCACACCTTGGCTGGGCTGCGCACCCGGGCGCGCACACCTTGGCACCCGCGTTTCCTTCATTTTAAATTTTTTTTTTTTACAATCTCTCAAGTGGGAAATTCTATAATCTCAACTTTTTTTGCCTTTTCAGGAAACTTTTGAATGGAGCGCATCATTGGTGCGCTCCGAAGTGTGCTCCAAGGTGCGCACCTCTGGTGTGCTCCAAAGCTCTCTCCAGCTGCGTGCACCTGCCCCGGCCGCGCACCCGGCCCCGCCCAGCTTCGCTCACCTGTCCCGGGCGTCTGGTGCGGAACCTTAGAGTAAGAAACATCACCGTGCACCTTGGCCAACGTGCGCGACTCGACCGAGCGCGCACTGGCCGAGGTGCACACCGATTTCACCTGGGTGCGCGCGCAGCACCTCGGGCGCACCGGGGTGCGCGCACAACGCCCGGGTTGCACCGTGGCCTGTGTGCTCGGGGCGCCTCGGGTGCGCGCTCGGTGTCGCCCCCGCGCGCGCGGTAGTGCGGGCAGCGCACCCCGGCCCGGCCCGGCCCCGACGAGAACGCAAACGGGCAAAAGGTTTATTCAAATAGCATTGCGACGCCCGGCGAAAAACTAAAAAAGGGTGCAACACCGGGACTTCCCGGGAGGTCACCCATCCCAGTACTACTCCGGCCCAAGCGCGCTTAACTGCGGAGTTCTGATGGGATCCGGTGCACTAACGCTGGTATGATCGCACCCGTTATGAGCTTGTCGCAGTGTGTACTTAGCAAACCGCGACCCACGTGCGAATCCACCCCGGCCACCCACCCCCGTCGAGGTGCACACCCTCCCTCGCGAAGTGCGCCCCGTTCGCCAAGTGTGAGCCCTGCCCGGGTGCGCGCACCTTGCTAGGGCGTCGGGTGTGCACCCGGCCCGGCCTACGTGCGTGCACCTGGACGGGGCGTCGTGTGCGTGCAGTGTCCCGTCTGCAACGCGGTGCCCACACACCACCTCGGGCGCAACGACCTGCGCTCACATGTGGGCCGAGTGCACCTTGGTGCATGTTCGGGGCGCCTCGGGTGCACGCTCGATCTTGCCCCGGTGCACCAAGGCGCTCGGTTTGCCCCGGGTGCGCACTTGGTGCAAGGTGGGCACCCAAAATAGGGATCAAGCACCAAAACACAAGTTTCGGGATGCAAAATGGGACCCAAGGACCACAAATGCGTTCCAAGACCCATGATGGGTCCACGAGAACAAAAATGTGTTCCGAGACTTAATAAACAAATATTGGGTTTTAGGAGAAGAAACATGCTCTGATGCCCAAAACGAGAATCGACCCCGAAAAGGCCACAGGCCAAAAGTGGGATGCGAGACAAAAAAAAATGGGACCCGAGGACCAAAATTGGGTTCCCAGGTCGAAGACAGGGCAACCGGACAAGAAACGACCTCTAAGGCTCGAAATGAGTCCCGACGACTAAAACTTGACAAGAAGCACCCATCAGGCACCCAACTCGACACCCATGGGATGCCGACCCACCCGGGCTTCCACCTAGCACACCTTGGCACCCACCCACCCTCGCACCCAACCTCGCACCCAACTTAGCACCTTTGAACCCACATTGGCACTCACCCTGACCCTGGCACCTTGGAACCCACATTGGCACTCACCTTGACCCTGGCACCCACCTTTGCACTCACCTTGGGACCCACCCTGGCTCCCACCTCGGCACCCACCCAGACACCCACCTTGGTTCCTTGGCACCCACCTTGGATCCTTGGCACCCACCCCGACACCCACCTTGGCACGCAACTTGGCTACTTGCCACCCACCTTGGCTCCTTGACGCCCACCCCGACAACCACCCCGTGACCTACCCTGGCTAGGGTTGGTGCACACCCACCCTGGTGCCCACCTTGGCACCCACCCCATGACCCACCTTGGCACGCACCTTAGTACCCACCCCGTTACCCACCCTAGGACCCACCCCGTGACCCACCTTGGCCAGGGTGGGTGCCTTGGTGCGCACAACTTGCCTGGGCTGCACACCAGGGCGGGCTCAAGATGGCACCCGCGTTCCGTTTTTTTCACTATCTTTCAAAACGGAAATTTTAAAATCTCGTTTTTTTTTTTTTTTTGCCTTTTCTGGAAATTAGTGAAGGCAGCGCATCAAAGGTGCGCAATGCTGGTGCGAACCCGGGAGCGCTCCGATGTGTGCTCCAAGGTGCGGCGTGCACGAAGTCCGAGCCCGGCTTGCCCCGGGTGCGCACCTCGCGTGCACCTTCGCCGGGGTGAGCACCTTGGCTGGGTTGCGCGCCCTGGTGCGCACCAAGGAGCGCTCTGAAGTGTGCTCCAAGGTGCGGCGTGCACGAAGTCGGAGCTCGGTTTGCCCCGGGTGTGCACCTCAGGTGCGCACCTCGCGTGCACCTTCGCTGCGGTGGGCACCTTGGCTGGGTTGCGCGCCTTGGTGGGCACCATGCAGTGCACGAAGTCGGAGCCCGGTTTGCCCCGGGCGCGCACCTCCGCCAGGGTGGGCACCTTGGTGCGCACAACTTGCCTGGGCTGCGCACCAGGAAGGGCTCAAGATGGCACCCGCGTTCCGTTTTTTTCACTATCTTTCAGAACGGAAATTTTAAAATATCGTTTTTTTTTGCCTTTTCTGGAAATTAGTGAAGGCAGCGCATCAAAGGTGCGCAACGCTGGTGCGAACCTGGGAGCGCTCCGATGTGTGCTCCAAGGTGCGGCGTGCACGAAGTCGGAGCCCGGTTTGCCCCGGGTGCGCCCTGGTGGGCACCATGGTGCGCACCAAGGAGCGCTCCGAAGTGTGCTCCAAGGTGCGGCCTGCACGAAGTCGGAGCCCGGTTTGCCCCGGGTGTGCACCGCGGGTGGGCACCTTGGTGCGCATGCCTTGCCTGGGCTGCGCACCAGGGCGGGCTCAAGATGGCACCCGCGTTCCGTTTTTTTCACTATCTTTCAAAACGGAAATTTTAAAATCTCATTTTTTTTTGCCTTTTCTGGAAATTAGTGAAGGCAGCGCATCAAAGGTGCGCACCTCGCTGCCCACCACGGTGCGCAACGCCGGTGGGCACCCGGGAGTGCTTCGAAGTGTGCTCCAAGGTGCTGCGTGCACGTTGTCGGAGCCCGGTTTGCCCCGGGTGCGCACCTCGCGTGCACCTTCGTCGGGGTGGGCACCTTGGCTGGGTTTGCCCCGGCTGCGCTCCGAAGCGGGGTTATTGGAGCGCCGCCTCTTTTTTTGTCGGAGCGTTTGGTGGGGTTTCTCGCATTGGCTCTTCCCAGGCCCGGTTGCCACCCTGGCGCGCACGAAGTCGGAAGTAGGGTTAATTGCCCGGGTGCGCACCTTTGCCAGGGTGGGCACCTTACCTGGGCTGTGCACCCGGGCGGGCTCAAGATGGCACCCGCGTTCCGTTTTTTTCACTATCTTTCAAAACGGAAATTTTAAAATCTCCTCTTTTTTTTGCCTTTTCTGGAAATTAGTGAAGGCAGCGCATCAAAGGTGCGCACCTCGCTGCCCACCTTGGTGTGCTCTGAGGTGCGCACCCGGGAGCGCTACGAAGTGTGCTCCAAGGTGCGGCGTGCACGTTGTCGGAGCCCGGTTTGCCCCGGGTGCGCACCTCGCCTGCACCTTGGCCGGGGTGGGCACCCTGGCTGGGTTTGCCCAGGGTGCGCTCCGAAGCGGGGTTACTGGAGCGCCCCCTCTTTTTTTGTCAGAGCGTTTGGTGGGGTTTCTCGCATTGGCTCTTCCCAGGCCCGGTTGTTGGGTGCGCTCCCACCCTGGCGCGCGCGAAGTTGGAAGTTGGGTTAATTGCCCGGGCGCGCACCTTCGCCAGGGTGGGCACCTTGGTGCGCACACCTTGGCTGGGCTGCGCACCAGGGCGGGCTCAAGATGGCACCAGCATTCCCTTTTTCTCACTATCTTTCAAAACGGAAATTTTAAAATCTCGTTTTCTTTTGCCTTTTATGGAAATTAGTGAAGGCATCGCATCAAAGGTGCGCACCTCGCTGCCCACCTTGGTGTGCTCCGAGGTGCCCACCACGGTGCGCTCCGAGGTGCCCACCACGGTGCGCAACGCCGGTGCGAACCCGGGAGCGCCCCGATGTGTGCTCCAAGGTGCGGCGTGCACGAAGCCGGACCCCGGTTTGCCCCGGGTGCGCACCTCGCGTGCACCTTGGTGCGCACACCTTGGCTGGGTTGCGCGGCCTGGTGGGCACCATGGTGCGCACCAAGGAGCGCTCTGAAGTGTGCTCCAAGGTGCGGCGTGCACGAAGTCCTAGCCCGGTTTGCCCCGGGTGCGCACCTTCGCCGCGGTGGGCACCATGGCGTGCACGAAGTCGGAGCCCGGTTTGCCCCGGGTGCGCACCTCGCGTGCACCTTCGCCGGGGTGGGCACCTCGGCTGGGTTGCGCGCCCTGGTGCGCACCAAGGAGCGCTCCGAAGTGTGCTCCAAGGTGCGGCGTGCACGAAGTCGGAGCCCGGTTTGCCCCGGGTGCGCACCTTCGCCGCGGTGGGCACCCTGGTGCGCACCATGGCGTGCACGAAGTCGGAGCCCGGTTTGCCCCGGGTGCGCACCTCGCGTGCACCTTCGGCGGGGTTGCGCGCCCTGGTGCGCACCAAGGAGCGCTCCGAAGTGTGCTCCAAGGTGCGGCGTGCACGAAGTCGGAGCCCGGTTTGCCCCGGGTGCGCACCTCGCGTGCACCTTCGGCGGGGTTGCGCGCCCTGGTGGGCACCATGGTGCGCACCAAGGAGCGCTCCGAAGTGTGCTCCAAGGTGCGGCGTGCACGAAGTCGGAGCCCGGTTTGCCCCGGGTGCGCACCTCGCGTGCACCTTCGCCGCGGTGGGCACCATGGCGTGCACGAAGTCGGAGCCCGGTTTGCCCCGGGTGCGCACCTCGCGTGCACCTTCGCCGGGGTGGGCACCTCGGCTGGGTTGCGCGCCCTGGTGCGCACCAAGGAGCGCTCCGAAGTGTGCTCCAAGGTGCGGCGTGCACGAAGTCGGAGCCCGGTTTGCCCCGGGTGCGCACCTCGCGTGCACCTTCGCCGCGGTGGGCACCATGGCGTGCACGAAGTCGGAGCCCGGTTTGCCTCGGGTGCGCACCCCGCGTGCACCTTCGCCGGGGTGGGCACCTCGGCTGGGTTGCGCGCCCTGGTGCGCACCAAGGAGCGCTCCGAAGTGTGCTCCAAGGTGCGGCGTGCACGAAGTCGGAGCCCGGTTTGCCCCGGGTGCGCACCTCGCGTGCACCTTCGCCGCGGTGGGCACCTTGGCTGGGTTGGGCACCATTGAGCGCTCCGAAGTGTGCTCCAAGGTGCGCACCATGGCCCTCCAAGGTGCGCAGCATGGCGTGCACGAAGTCGGAGCCCGGTTTGCCCCGGGTGCGCACCTCGCGTGCACCTTCGGCAGGGTGGGCACCTCGGTGCGCACACCTTCTCAATGTTTTCTTGCCTTTTCTGGAAATTGGTGAAGGCAGCGCATCAAAGGTGCGCACCTCGGTGTGCTCCGAGGTGCGAACCCGAGAGCGCTCCGAGGTGCCCACGAAGTCGAAAGTCGGGTTAATTGCATTGTTTTCCCCGGGTGCGCTCCGAGGTGCGCAACATCGGTGCGCACCAAGGAGGGCTCCGAAGTGTGCTCCAAGGTGCGCACGATTCGGAGCTCGGTTTGCCCGGGGTGCGCACACCTTGGCTGGGTTGCGCACCCTTTGTGCGCTCCAAGGTGCGCACGAAGTCGGAGCTCGGTTTGCCCCGGGTGCGCACCTTCGCCAGGGTGCGCACCTTGATGCGCACGCCTTGGCTGGGCTGCGCACCTTGGTGGGCGCCATGGTGCGCACCTTTCGTGCGCTCCAAGGTGCGCACGAAGTCGGAGCTCGGTTTGCCCCGGGTGCGCACCTTGGTGGGCGCCATGGTGCACTCCGAGGTGCCCAAGATTGGTGCGCAACAAGGAGCGCTCCGAAGTGCGCTCCAAGGTGCGCAGGTGCGCGCGAAGTCGAAAGTTGGGTTAATTGTCCGGTTTGCCTCGGGTGCGCACCTTGCGTGCACCTTCGCCAGGGTGGGCGCCTTGGTGCGCACACCTTGGCTGGGCTGCGCACCCGGGCGCGCACACCTTGGCACCCGCGTTTCCTTCATTTTAAATTTTTTTTTTTTACAATCTCTCAAGTGGGAAATTCTATAATCTCAACTTTTTTTGCCTTTTCAGGAAACTTTTGAATGGAGCGCATCATTGGTGCGCTCCGAAGTGTGCTCCAAGGTGCGCACCTCTGGTGTGCTCCAAAGCTCTCTCCAGCTGCGTGCACCTGCCCCGGCCGCGCACCCGGCCCCGCCCAGCTTCGCTCACCTGTCCCGGGCGTCTGGTGCGGAACCTTAGAGTAAGAAACATCACCGTGCACCTTGGCCAACGTGCGCGACTCGACCGAGCGCGCACTGGCCGAGGTGCACACCGATTTCACCTGGGTGCGCGCGCAGCACCTCGGGCGCACCGGGGTGCGCGCACAACGCCCGGGTTGCACCGTGGCCTGTGTGCTCGGGGCGCCTCGGGTGCGCGCTCGGTGTCGCCCCCCGCGCGCGCGGTAGTGCGGGCAGCGCACCCCGGCCCGGCCCGGCCCCGACGAGAACGCAAACGGGCAAAAGGTTTATTCAAATAGCATTGCGACGCCCGGCGAAAAACTAAGAAAGGGTGCAACACCGGGACTTCCCGGGAGGTCACCCATCCTAGTACTACTCCGGCCCAAGCGCGCTTAACTGCGGAGTTCTGATGGGATCCGGTGCACTAACGCTGGTATGATCGCACCCGTTATGAGCTTGTCGCAGTGTGTACTTAGCAAACCGCGACCCACGTGCGAATCCACCCCGGCCACCCACCCCCGTCGAGGTGCACACCCTCCCTCGCGAAGTGCGCCCCGTTCGCCAAGTGTGAGCCCTGCCCGGGTGCGCGCACCTTGCTAGGGCGTCGGGTGTGCACCCGGCCCGGCCTACGTGCGTGCACCTGGACGGGGCGTCGTGTGCGTGCAGTGTCCCGTCTGCAACGCGGTGCCCACACACCACCTCGGGCGCAACGACCTGCGCTCACATGTGGGCCGAGTGCACCTTGGTGCATGTTCGGGGCGCCTCGGGTGCACGCTCGATCTTGCCCCGGTGCACCAAGGCGCTCGGTTTGCCCCGGGTGCGCACTTGGTGCAAGGTGGGCACCCAAAATAGGGATCAAGCACCAAAACACAAGTTTCGGGATGCAAAATGGGACCCAAGGACCACAAATGCGTTCCAAGACCCATGATGGGTCCACGAGAACAAAAATGTGTTCCGAGACTTAATAAACAAATATTGGGTTTTAGGAGAAGAAACATGCTCTGATGCCCAAAACGAGAATCGACCCCGAAAAGGCCACAGGCCAAAAGTGGGATGCGAGACAAAAAAAAATGGGACCCGAGGACCAAAATTGGGTTCCCAGGTCGAAGACAGGGCAACCGGACAAGAAACGACCTCTAAGGCTCGAAATGAGTCCCGACGACTAAAACTTGACAAGAAGCACCCATCAGGCACCCAACTCGACACCCATGGGATGCCGACCCACCCGGGCTTCCACCTAGCACACCTTGGCACCCACCCACCCTCGCACCCAACCTCGCACCCAACTTAGCACCTTTGAACCCACATTGGCACTCACCCTGACCCTGGCACCTTGGAACCCACATTGGCACTCACCTTGACCCTGGCACCCACCTTTGCACTCACCTTGGGACCCACCCTGGCTCCCACCTCGGCACCCACCCAGACACCCACCTTGGTTCCTTGGCACCCACCTTGGATCCTTGGCACCCACCCCGACACCCACCTTGGCACGCAACTTGGCTACTTGCCACCCACCTTGGCTCCTTGACGCCCACCCCGACAACCACCCCGTGACCTACCCTGGCTAGGGTTGGTGCACACCCACCCTGGTGCCCACCTTGGCACCCACCCCATGACCCACCTTGGCACGCACCTTAGTACCCACCCTGTTACCCACCCTAGGACCCACCCCGTGACCCACCTTGGCCAGGGTGGGTGCACCCACCCTGGTGCCCACCTTGGCACCCACCCATCCTAGCACCCAGCCTGTGACCGGGCTTGGAACCCAACCTTGCACCCGTCTTGGCCAGTGTGGGTGCGCACCCATCCTGGCACCCACGTTGTGACACACCCTTTAACCCACGCACCCTAGCAGCCACGTTGGCACCCACCTTGGAACACAACCTAGCAACTTGGCACCCACCCCGTGACCCACCTTGGCATCCACCATAGCAGTCGCCCACTTGGCACCCACCTTGGAACCCAAGTTGGCACCCACCTCGGCACCCACCTTGACACTTGTGGACCCACCTTGCCACTCACCCTAGCATCGACCCATCCTAGCACCCACCCTGGCACCTTTGCACCCTAGCACTCACCCATCCTAGCACCTAACCTGTGACCCACCTTGACACTCACCCTCGCACCCACCTTGGAACCCAACCTAGCACCCACCCACCCTGACACCAACCCTAGCACCTACCCACCCTTGCACCCACCCTGTGACCCATCTTGGCACCCACCCATCCTACCACTCAACCTATCACCCACCTTCTCACCCACCTTGGCATCCACCTTAGCACCCACCCACACTGGCACCTTGGCACCCACCTCGGGCAAGGTGGGTGCACACCCACCCTGACACCCAATTTAGAACCAACCGAGCATGTTACCCACCTTGGCACCCACATTGCAGCCCACCCTAGTACCCACCCTATGACCCACATTGGCATCCACACCCTAGCACCCAGGCACCTCGACACCCGCCTTGACACGCACCCTAGCACTAAACCTGTGACCCACCTTGGAACTCACCCTAGAACCCACCCACCCTGTGAACCACCTTGGCATCCACCTTAGCACCCACCCACCTTGGCACCCACTCTAGCACTCACCCATCCTAACACCCAACTTGTTACCCACCTTGGCACCCGCCCTCGCGTCCACCTTGAAACCCACCCTAGCACCCACCCACGCAGGAGCCCACCTTGGCACCCAACCTAACACCCACGCATCCTGGCACCCAACTTGTGACCCACCTTGGAACCCACCCTAGTACCCACCTTTGAACCCACTATATCACCAACCCACCTTGGCACCCACCCTATGACCCTCTTTGGAATCCACCCTAGCACGCACCCACCCTGGCACCCACCATGGAGCGCACCCTAGCACCCACCCACCTCGGCACGCACCTCAACACCCACCTTGGTGTGCGCACTGCGCCAACCTCTCAAAGACCCTATGTGGTGCGCTCCAAAGTGTACACCTTTGGTGCGCTCCAAGGTGCGCACCTTTGGTGCACACCGAGGTGCACACCAAAGTGTGCACCGAGGTGAGCACCAAAGTGCACTCCAAGGTGCACACCAAGGCGTGCACCTTTGGTGCGGTCAATGCAAACGAATTCGGAAGTTGGGGTCGATGTCCTAATCGCTGCTGCAGACTACACGTATGAGAATCGGACAAATAGCTTTATATAGGGGAGGTGTTGCGTTTGATGGGTCGACTCCCCTGGTTGTGTGCACTGCACCAACTTCAAAGACCCTGTCTTGTTTAAGAAGTCAAAAGTTGGGGTGGATGTCCTAATCATTGCTGCAGTCTACGCATGTATGAGAATCAGACAAATAGCTTATATAGGGGAGGTGTTGCATTCGGTGGGTTGACTCCCCTGGTTGTGCGCACTGCGCCAACCTCAAAGACCCCGCATAGCAGAAGAAGTCGGAAGTCGGATTTTGGTGAGCACCAAGGCGTGCACCTTTGGTGCGGTCAACGCAGACGAATTCAGAAGTTGGGGTGGATGTCCTAATCGTTGTTGCAGGCTACACATGTATGAGAATCAGACAAATAGCTTATATAGGGGAGGTGTTGGGTTTGATGGGTCAACTCCCTTGGTTGTGCGCATTACGCCAACCTCAAAGACCTTGTTTTCGTTAAGAAGTCAAAAGTTGGGGTCAATGTCCTAATGGCTCCTGTAGGCTACACATGTATGAGAATCGGACAAATAGCTTATATAGGGGAGGTGTTGGGTTTGATGGGTCGACTCCCCTGGTTGTGCGCATTACGTCAACCTCAAAGACCTTGTTTTCGTTAAGAAGTCAAAAGTTGGGGTCGATGTCCTAATTGCTCCTGTAGACTACACATGTATGAGAATCAGACAAATAGCTTATATAGGGGAGGTGTTGGGTTTGATGGGTTGACTCCCCTAGTTGTTCGCATTACACCAACCTCAAAGACCTTGTTTTCGTTTAGAAGCCGAAAGTTGGGGTCGATGTCCTAATTGCTCCTGCAGGCTACGCATGTATGAGAATCAGACAAATAGCTTATATAGGGGAGGTGTTGGGTTTGATGGGTCGACTCCCCTGGTTGTGCGCATTGCGCCAACCTCAAAGACCCTGCATTGCGGATGAAGTCGAAAGTCAGAGTTTGGTGTGCTACAAGGTGTGGTCGAAGGTGCTCACCTAGGTGTGCACCTTTGGAGCGCAGGAAAAGTGCCCTCCAAAAGTGCGCACCTTTGGAGTGCACAAAAGTGCCCTCCAAAAGTGCGCACCTTTGGAGCGCACAAAAGTGCCCTCCAAAAAGTGCCCTCCAAAAGTGCGCACCTTTGGAGCGCACAAAAGTGCCCTCCAAAAAGTGCCCTCCAAAAGTGCGCACCTTTGGAGTGCAGAAAAGTGCCCTCCAAAAAGTGCCCTCCAAAAGTGTGCACCTTTGGAGTGCACAAAAGTGCCCTCCAAAAGTGCGCACCTTTGGAGCGCAGAAAAGTGCCCTCCAAAAAGTGCCCTCCAAAAGTGCGCACCTTTGGAGCGCAGAAAAGTGCCCTCCAAAAAGTGCCCTCCAAAAGTGCGCACCTTTGGAGCGCAGAAAAGTGCCCTCCAAAAAGTGCCCTCCAAAAGTGCGCACCTTTGGAGCGCAGAAAAGTGCCCTCCAAAAAGTGCCCTCCAAAAGTGCGCACCTTTGGAGCGCACAAAAGTGCCCTCCAAAAAGTGCCCTCCAAAAGTGCGCACCTTTGGAGCGCACAAAAGTGCCCTCCAAAAGTGCGCACCTTTGGAGCGCACAAAAGTGCCCTCCAAAAGTGCGCACTTTTGGTGCGCACCAAGGCGCTGGTTCGGTCGTTGCAGGCGAGTTCGGAAGTTGGGGTCGATGTCCTGAGCGGAGGTGCAAACTACACAGGTGTCGGAATCGGACAAATAGCTTATATAGGGGAGGTGTATGCTTCGATGGGTCGACTCCCCAGGTTGAGCGCACCGCGCCAACCTCAAAGACCCTACGGTATGGATGAAGTCGGAAGTTGGGTCCGATGACCGATTCGATTAGTAGGTATGCTCATGAGGTCGGAATTTGGGTCCGATGACCTGCCATGTGCAGGAAGGCGAATGTTGGCACTGTGCGTTGCAAGGTGCACACCAAGGTGCTGGTGCGGTCTTTTTAGTCGAGTTCGGAAGTTGGGGTCGATGTCCTGATCGGAGGTGCAAGCTACACAGGTGTGGGAATCGGACAAATAGCTTATATAGGGGAGGTGTATGCTTCGTTGGGTCGACTCCCCGGGTTGAGCGCACCGCGCCAACCTCAAAGACCCTACGGTATGGATGAAGTCGGAAGTTGGGTCCGATGACCGATTCGATATGTAGGCATACTCGCGAGGTCGGAATTTGGGTCCGATGACCTGCCATGTGCAGGAAGGCGAATGTTGGCACTGTGCGTTGCAAGGTGCGCACCAAGGCGCTGGTTCGGTCGTTGCAGGCGAGTTCGGAAGTTGGGGTCGATGTCCTGATCGGAGGTGCAAACTACACAGGTGTGGGAATCGGACAAATAGCTTATATAGGGGAGGTGTATGCTTCGTTGGGTCGACTCCCCGGGTTGAGCGCACCGCGCCAACCTCAAAGACCCTACGGTATGGATGAAGTCGGAAGTTGTGTCCGATGACCGATTCGATATGTAGGCATACTCGCGAGGTCGGAATTTGGGTCCGATGACCTGCCATGTGCAGGAAGGCGAATGTTGGGACTGTGCGTCGCAAGGTGCGCACCAAGGCGCTGGTGCCGTCGTTGCAGTCGAGTTCGGAAGTTGGGGTCGATGTCCTGGTCAGAGGTGCAAACTACACAGGTGTGGGAATCGGACAAATAGCTTATATAGGGGAGGTGTATGCTTCGATGGGTCGACTCCCCGGGTTGAGCGCACCGCGCCAACCTCAAAGACCCTACAGTATGGATGAAGTCGGAAGTTGGGTCCGATGACCGATTCGATACGTAGGCATATTGGCGAGGTCTGAATTTGTGTCCGATGACCTGCCATGCGCAGGAAGGCGGAATTTGGGTCCGATGACCGAGTTGATGGCGTGCCATGCGCAGAAAGGCGGAATTTGGGTCCGATGACCGAGTTGATGTTGATGGCCCGCCATGCACAGGAAGGCGGAATTTGGGTCCGATGACCGATTTGAAGGCGTGCCATGCGCAGAAAGGCGGAGTTTGGGTCCGATGACCGAGTTGATATTGATGGCCCGCCATGCGCAGGAAGGCGGAATTTGGGTCCGATGACCTGACATACGCATGGAGTCCGACTCGGGGGCCGATGTTCGATTCGATGACTTGCATTGTGGGTAAAGTCGGAAGTTGTGGTCTTTGACCCGATTCGATGACCAGACTTCGGCTGCTTGAGAATCGGACAAATAACTTATGTAAGGGGCTGCTGTCTCAGGGAGATCAGTAGGCTTCTGGGGTTGTAAGTCCCTTGTTATTCTCAGCAGGTGGAAGTTGTGGTGATTGACAAAAGGTTAATGCCAAGCTACAGTTTTGTGAGAATTGGACGAAAAACTTATATATGGGGGTCGGTTGAAAGAATAGCCGAGTGCCAGGAGTGCACCAAGGTGGTCTGCGGTAGACACCTCCTCCTAGGGGTGAAGAAGAGTAACCCTGCCCTCTAGTCTCAGGGAGATAGAGGTCCTACATGGACATTAGGGGTGAAGTAGAGTAACCCCGCCTTATCATTGGATGGTGAGGTTTACTGGTGGATGCATTCTCATGGTCCCTATCTCAGTGAAGCGGAGTAACTGAGCCAATGTTGGGGATGACTCCCGGGGAGCTGTCTATGACCCGAGGACTAGGGAAGTGGAGTACCTAGGCTCTTGCGAGAAGGATGATCGTGCAATGGATTGTCCCGGTTGGGGAAATGGAGTACCCAAGATCTTGTAAGGGGGATGGCCGTGCAATGGGCTATCTATATCGGAATGTTGGAGCTTGAGAGTTGGGCAAGCTATGTGGGTTGAGTTGCAGAGCTGGAAGTCCATGTGTCTTGTGGAACAAGTGGGGTGATGTGCCGGGCACGCACCTAAGTTACCTGAAGTGGGATTTGCATTGAGATCCGGGATCTCGAGGCCCTAGAGTGGGGGTCAAATGTGGTAGTAGGGACTGGGTTCTGAAAGTGTGCTCATGTGGAGCCGAGCCATGAGGCGAGTCCAAGAGGGTGACAAAGATGGATGAGTTGCATGACCGAAAAGTGGACATGGTCCATAGGCGAGTTGTTCTGGGAGCACAGCCGAGTTGAAGGAGAGTTCAATGACCAAGGATATTGGTTTGGATCATGGAGCGAAGGGCTTGGTGCCCAAGTAGGAGTGCAAGGTGTTTTGTCAGTCTGAGAGGCTTAGACTGAGTGTTTGCATGGAGCTGGTTATTGTGCATGGGATGTACAAAGAACTGGGTTCACCAGTGAAGCCATGTAGGCATAGGCCAGGGGCCCGAAGCAGTGTGACTTGGAGTCCTTGTTCAGGAAGGAGTTCTGAGTTGTGTACTGGGTAAGCCGTCGCGGGCTCGAGAGAGAGTCAGTGGTGTGCCAGGTTGAGTTCCGAAGGAGACAGGGTCTTTGTGGATCAGGAGTCTATGAGAAGCTATCGCCAGGGGCGAGGTGCAGTGGTATCTGCACTGGTGTTCCAAGAGTGGACGTTGATCTAGGGGCAGGAACTTGTAATTGGATGCTTGGGAAGTATTCAGGGTAGTGACCAACGACAGAGTTGGAATTGTTTGTAGATCGAGCCAGGGGCCATCTCTTCATAACAATAAAGCTACCTATTGCCCCAGTGTTGTGTTCATTGTGTGGAGATGGACAAACAGGAAGCTAGCTCAGGGAGTCTAGTCATCCCATGAGATATGTTTGGTGCTTGAGGGTTCAGAGGAGCTGAGGGAGGCCAACATGGGGTGCCAGTGCTGTGGGAGTACTGGGCATGCTCAGGGAGTGTGCAAAGTTGGAGCCGGAGGACTTAAGGAGTTCCGGATGGGTCAGTGTTAGTAGTCAGGGTCTTATGGGGGACTCCAGAAGATGAAGGCATCGAAGAGACCTGTAAGCTTGTACCAGGGGTGCAAGGATGGTGCAACAAGACAGTGCTAGAGTAGAGTCGGGGACTTGAAGGGAGTGCTAGAAGCATCAGGATGAAGGAAACCCGTGAGAGGGTTGGCATGCACTTCTATTCCGCATGGGTGTGTGTTAATGTGGTCAGGTGGTGGACACTTGAAAAGGGTATGGCGTAGTCTGGAAACAAGAAAGGACTTGTCCGCAATGGAAGTCGTGAGTAAGGTTTGCCAGTGCCGCATGAGGTTTGACCTCCTTTGGAAGGAAAAATCTTGTTTGGGCAGCAGGCCGGTCTAGCCCCGTGACAGTTGGTATCAGAGCATAAAAATTGGCAGGGCCAGTTAGATGAGCTGAGGTAGCTGGGCTATCAAGTGGTCAGAGGAAGACTGCAAAGGCGGATTGTGGTTTGCAGTGTCAAGGACAGGTAGACCAGGGTGGCTAGCAGGGCGTGGTCACTAAAAATGTGAGGCCAATCCAGGTAGGGATAAGGATGGTGAAGTCCGTGGTCAAGTTCCATGAGTGGTAGTCAGCTGGTTGGAGTTTGTGCCTGGGGCCGAGTTCCATCGGGAAGGGACTATGCTAGTGGATCGACAAGGGATCAGGAGTGGATCTCTTGGTTGGGAAAATCTTGCACGGGAAGTGCCTTAGTAGTTCGAGTGGAGCGAAGTAGGCAAGGTGTGAGTCGGTATTGAACTGGGTTCAGTGCTGGAAGCAGTCGGCAGGGCCGCAAGATTTGATATGGCAGTGTCCAAGGGCAGTGGCATTTAAGACCAGTCAAAGGAGTTAGGAGCTGCGAGGAGCAGTGTGGTGTAGGGTCTTGTCAAGGACAGATCCGAGGTGAAATCGAGATGGAGCTGTAAGGTACAGTGTGGTGTAGGATCTTGTCAAGGACGGGTCCGAGGTGTAACAATTTGGGCTGTGGATGGCGTAAGGTCGTTCCCAGTGTGGTGTAGGGTTGTGCCCGGGGCATAATCCGAGGCGTAAATTGGGTGGCGAAGCAGGTCCAATGGTGGAAAGCCAGTGAGGGGCCAAGTCACAAAGGAAGTCAAGGGAAAGAGGTAGTACCTTGCCCACATTGGATGTGGTTTGCAAAGGCATCGGGCACAAGAGGTTGGCTAGCTTACAAATGTTGGTGGCTTCTTTGGGTTGCAGCACCGAGGGCGCAGGGCGTTCCGTGGACAGTGCATCAGTCAGACAAAGTAGTACAACAGATTGAAGTAGACAAGATCGAATGTGTGGGATGCAATGCAAGATGGGTGTCTTCAGGGAAGTGCACCAAGGCAGACTCATGAGGTGTGGGTTTGCGAGAGTACACCATGGAGGTGGAAGTGATTGACAAGTACCAGGAGGATCATGTGCAGCTAGAGGTGGATCAATGGGAGTATGTTGGTTGTTGTTCTTGAGTTGAGTTGTTGGGGACAGGATAAGACGCGGGGCGCACCGGGGTCAGTCAACAGGCAATCAGGATGGCACTACAGAAAGGTAGTTGAGAGCTGAAGGTTGAATGTGCGACTTGGGAAGTCAGTTCGGTGTTTTGGTCAGTGGAGTATGTGTCTTCAAGGGGGCCAGATACCAGGGGCTTGCACAACAGGGTTGGTAGCAAGCGTGTCTTTCAGTGGATGCTAGGATTGGATCCGGGGGCAGTGGAAGTTGGAAGACAAGGGTGTCGTCGAGGATGGCACTAGTGGCTGAGTTGAGAGGTGAGCATGGTTTGTGGTGTTCTGTCGTGTTGCGGTGCAAACGGTGGAGTCTTGGAGATGTAGAAGCCGGTATGGGGCATGGTGCAACCGAATATCACAGAGTTGTTTCACAGATGTTCAAACAAGGATAGTCATCTCAGTGGAAGTCAAGAACGAGGTTCTTGCAATATGTTGTTGAGTCAGGGACTAGCAGCAAAGATCAGTTGGAGGCAAGGAAGCGTCTTCACAAGATCAGTGCGGAGGCAGTGAGTTGGACTCAGGGGGTTGCCGAAGCGAGTTAGCCATGGATAGGATTCATGCAAGTGAAAGTCCAGTATGGGGTATGCTGGCAAGTATCAAGTATGTCAGGGACAGAAACGATACAAGTGCAGGGCACAGTGAATCCGAAGTTCACTTTTAACAGGTCCTAATGTTGCGAAGGACGAGACTCGGGTCGAATGGTCCGGCGCCGAGGACGTCGCCTGTTTTAAGTGGGGGAGGATGTAAGGGGCTGCTGTCTCAGGGAGATCAGTAGGCTTCTGGGGTTGTAAGTCCCTTGTTATTCTCAGCAGGTGGAAGTTGTGGTGATTGACAAAAGGTTAATGCCAAGCTACAGTTTTGTGAGAATTGGACGAAAAACTTATATATGGGGGTCGGTTGAAAGAATAGCCGAGTGCCAGGAGTGCACCAAGGTGGTCTGCGGTAGACACCTCCTCCTAGGGGTGAAGAAGAGTAACCCTGCCCTCTAGTCTCAGGGAGATAGAGGTCCTACATGGACATTAGGGGTGAAGTAGAGTAACCCCGCCTTATCATTGGATGGTGAGGTTTACTGGTGGATGCATTCTCATGGTCCCTATCTCAGTGAAGCGGAGTAACTGAGCCAATGTTGGGGATGACTCCCGGGGAGCTGTCTATGACCCGAGGACTAGGGAAGTGGAGTACCTAGGCTCTTGCGAGAAGGATGATCGTGCAATGGATTGTCCCGGTTGGGGAAATGGAGTACCCAAGATCTTGTAAGGGGGATGGCCGTGCAATGGGCTATCTATATCGGAATGTTGGAGCTTGAGAGTTGGGCAAGCTATGTGGGTTGAGTTGCAGAGCTGGAAGTCCATGTGTCTTGTGGAACAAGTGGGGTGATGTGCCGGGCACGCACCTAAGTTACCTGAAGTGGGATTTGCATTGAGATCCGGGATCTCGAGGCCCTAGAGTGGGGGTCAAATGTGGTAGTAGGGACTGGGTTCTGAAAGTGTGCTCATGTGGAGCCGAGCCATGAGGCGAGTCCAAGAGGGTGACAAAGATGGATGAGTTGCATGACCGAAAAGTGGACATGGTCCATAGGCGAGTTGTTCTGGGAGCACAGCCGAGTTGAAGGAGAGTTCAATGACCAAGGATATTGGTTTGGATCATGGAGCGAAGGGCTTGGTGCCCAAGTAGGAGTGCAAGGTGTTTTGTCAGTCTGAGAGGCTTAGACTGAGTGTTTGCATGGAGCTGGTTATTGTGCATGGGATGTACAAAGAACTGGGTTCACCAGTGAAGCCATGTAGGCATAGGCCAGGGGCCCGAAGCAGTGTGACTTGGAGTCCTTGTTCAGGAAGGAGTTCTGAGTTGTGTACTGGGTAAGCCGTCGCGGGCTCGAGAGAGAGTCAGTGGTGTGCCAGGTTGAGTTCCGAAGGAGACAGGGTCTTTGTGGATCAGGAGTCTATGAGAAGCTATCGCCAGGGGCGAGGTGCAGTGGTATCTGCACTGGTGTTCCAAGAGTGGACGTTGATCTAGGGGCAGGAACTTGTAATTGGATGCTTGGGAAGTATTCAGGGTAGTGACCAACGACAGAGTTGGAATTGTTTGTAGATCGAGCCAGGGGCCATCTCTTCATAACAATAAAGCTACCTATTGCCCCAGTGTTGTGTTCATTGTGTGGAGATGGACAAACAGGAAGCTAGCTCAGGGAGTCTAGTCATCCCATGAGATATGTTTGGTGCTTGAGGGTTCAGAGGAGCTGAGGGAGGCCAACATGGGGTGCCAGTGCTGTGGGAGTACTGGGCATGCTCAGGGAGTGTGCAAAGTTGGAGCCGGAGGACTTAAGGAGTTCCGGATGGGTCAGTGTTAGTAGTCAGGGTCTTATGGGGGACTCCAGAAGATGAAGGCATCGAAGAGACCTGTAAGCTTGTACCAGGGGTGCAAGGATGGTGCAACAAGACAGTGCTAGAGTAGAGTCGGGGACTTGAAGGGAGTGCTAGAAGCATCAGGATGAAGGAAACCCGTGAGAGGGTTGGCATGCACTTCTATTCCGCATGGGTGTGTGTTAATGTGGTCAGGTGGTGGACACTTGAAAAGGGTATGGCGTAGTCTGGAAACAAGAAAGGACTTGTCCGCAATGGAAGTCGTGAGTAAGGTTTGCCAGTGCCGCATGAGGTTTGACCTCCTTTGGAAGGAAAAAGCTTGTTTGGGCAGCAGGCCGGTCTAGCCCCGTGACAACTTATATAGGGGAGGTAGTGTTCTCGAGCATCCTCCCCCCGTGCCCGTTTATGTCGATTGATGCTGGTGCTCGACTGGTTGGAGCGCTCGGATGCAAAAATCTTGCACCAGGATTTATCGATTGTGATGGACACGGCAAGTCTCCTGATTGCTATGCAGGAGCTCATCGTGAATCTCTATGCGGCCTTGGTATGGACTCGACCTGCGGAATGGTTCGGCAATGGTAGTCGCTCCAACACGTCCTTGCAATGGCCACAGAGGTGATTCGACTAGAGCTCCAGTCTAGCTTTTGGGTTGCTTGGCGGACTGGTATAGCCGCGATCGAGTTCCGGCCATGAACGTTTTAGATAGCTCTTGGGCTTTCTGGGACGGAAGTCGGAAGTTTGGGCTGTTGTCCGATTTGATGACCATTCTTCGGATGTGTGAGAATCGGACAAATAACTTATATAGGGGACTGTGTTGTCTCACGCAGCCCCCTCCGTGCCCCTCTATCTCGACCGATGTTGGTGCTTGAAAGGGTTGGGATCGCTCGGATTTATAAACGTGCACCACCATTTGTCGAGTGTGAGGGACGCGGCAGGTCTCCTAAATGCTATACGGGCGCTCTCTGAGAATCTCTATCCGGCCTCGACACAGACTAGTCTTGCTGAATGGTTTGGCACTGGTAGTCGATCCAACACGTCGTTGTTGTGGCCGCCTAGGCGATTCGATTCGAGCCCCCGTCTAGCTTTTGGGTTGCTTGGCGGATTTTGCCCTATCCGCAAGTGAGCTCGGTCCCTAAACGTTCGAGAAACCCGATTGCTATGCGCCGACTCTCTTTCTTGCGAGCCTCCATCTAGCTTTTGGGTCTCTACGGAACGGAAGTCGGAATCTGGGACCGTTGTTTGATTCGACGAGGCAGACTACGGTTGTGCGAGAATCGGACAAATAACTTATATAGGGGAGGTGTTGACTGGAGCATTCTCCCCCGTGCCCCTCTAACTCGACCAATGCTGGCGCTCGAACGGTGGTAGCGCTCGGATTTTCGTTGAGCGCCAGCATTGGTCGATTTAGAGGGGCATGCGAGATTCCCGAATGCTATGCGAGGGCTCTAACGGAAATGTCTATTGGTTTCGGTATGGATGCAATTGCGAGTGGTTCGGCAAAGGTAGTCGTTCCGATGCGTCCATGTCGTGGCCAAATCGATAATTCGATTTGAGCCCTCGTATAGCATTTGGGTCTCTCGATGTGATTCCGCATTCCAGTCCCTTTGGGCACTGCTTGAGCCGCATCCCAGGGGGTTCCCTTCCCAATAATCTGCCTCGCAACCCGATTGCTATGCGGTGAGGCTCCTCGGCCGCCTCGGAACTATCTGTGTATCAGACGCATCGCGGGATAAGGGGTTGGCAACGGTAGTCGCCCCAAGCGCGTCCGATGCTTGGACCATTCCGAGGCGGCCCTGAAGCCTCTTCCGTCTAGCCGTTGGGTCCTTCTCGCCGCATCCCTTGCCTCGCACCCCGATTGCTATGCGGTGAGGCTCCTCGGCCGCCTTGGAACTATCTGTGTATCAGACGCATCGCGGGATAAGGGGTTGTCACTGGTAGTCGCCCCAAGCGCGTCCGATGCTTGGACCATTCCGAGGCGGCCCTGAAGCCTCTTCCGTCTAGCCGTTGGGTCCTTCTCGCCGCATCCCTCGACTCGCACCCCGATTGCTATGCGGTGAGGCTCCTCGGCCGCCTTGGAACTATCTGTGTATCGGACGCGTCGCGGGATAAGGGGTTGTCACTGGTAGTCGCCCCAAGCGCGTCCGATGCTTGGACCATTCCGAGGCGGCCCTGAAGCCTCTTCCGTCTAGCCGTTGGGTCCTTCTCGCCGCATCCCTCGCCTCGCACCCCGATTGCTATGCGGTGAGGCTCCTCGGCCGCCTTGGAACTATCTGTGTATCGGACGCGTCGCGGGATAAGGGGTTGTCACTGGTAGTCGCCCCAAGCGCGTGCGATGCATGGACCATTCCCAGGCGGCCCTGAAGCCTCTTCCGTCTAGCCGTTGGGTCCTTCTCGCCGCATCCCTCGCCTCGCACCCCGATTGCTATGCGGTGAGGCTCCTCGGCCGCCTTGGAACTATCTGTGTATCGGACGCGTCGCGGGATAAGGGGTTGTCACTGGTAGTCGCCCCAAGCGCGTCCGATGCTTGGACCATTCCGAGGCGGCCCTGAAGCCTCTTCCGTCTAGCCGTTGGGTCCTTCTCGCCGCATCCCTCGCCTCGCACCCCGATTGCTATGCGGTGAGGCTCCTCGGCCGCCTTGGAACTATCTGTGTATCGGACGCCTCGCGGGATAAGGGGTTGTCACTGGTAGTCGCCCCAAGCGCGTCCGATGCTTGGACCATTCCGAGGCGGCCCTGAAGCCTCTTCCGTCTAGCCGTTGGGTCCTTCTCGCCGCATCCCTCGCCTCGCACCCCGATTGCTATGCGGTGAGGCTCCTCGGCCGCCTTGGAACTATCTGTGTATCGGACGCGTCGCGGGATAAGGGGTTGTCACTGGTAGTCGCCCCAAGCGCGTCCGATGCTTGGACCATTCCGAGGCGGCCCTGAAGCCTCTTCCGTCTAGCCGTTGGGTCCTTCTCGCCGCATCCCTCGCCTCGCACCCCGATTGCTATGCGGTGAGGCTCCTCGGCCGCCTTGGAACTATCTGTGTATCGGACGCATCGCGGGATAAGGGGTTGTCACTGGTAGTCGCCCCAAGCGCGTCCGATGCTTGGACCATTCCGAGGCGGCCCTGAAGCCTCTTCCGTCTAGCCGTTGGGTCCTTCTCGCCGCATCCCTCGCCTCGCACCCCGATTGCTATGCGGTGAGGCTCCTCGGCCGCCTTGGAACTATCTGTGTATCGGACGCGTCGCGGGATAAGGGGTTGTCACTGGTAGTCGCCCCAAGCGCGTCCGATGCTTGGACCATTCCGAGGCGGCCCTGAAGCCTCTTCCGTCTAGCCGTTGGGTCCTTCTCGCCGCATCCCTCGCCTCGCACCCCGATTGCTATGCGGTGAGGCTCCTCGGCCGCCTTGGAACTATCTGTGTATCGGACGCGTCGCGGGATAAGGGGTTGTCACTGGTAGTCGCCCCAAGCGCGTCCGATGCTTGGACCATTCCGAGGCGGACCTGAAGCCTCTTCCGTCTAGCCGTTGGGTCCTTCTCGCCGCATCCCTCGCCTCGCACCCCGATTGCTATGCGGTGAGGCTCCTCGGCCGCCTTGGAACTATCTGTGTATCGGACGCGTCGCGGGATAAGGGGTTGTCACTGGTAGTCGCCCCAAGCGCGTCCGATGCTTGGACCATTCCGAGGCGGCCCTGAAGCCTCTTCCGTCTAGCCGTTGGGTCCTTCTTGCCGCATCCCTCGCCTCGCACCCCGATTGCTATGCGGTGAGGCTCCTCGGCCGCCTTGGAACTATCTGTGTATCGGACGCGTCGCGGGATAAGGGGTTGTCACTGGTAGTCGCCCCAAGCGCGTCCGATGCTTGGACCATTCCGAGGCGGCCCTGAAGCCTCTTCCGTCTAGCCGTTGGGTCCTTCTCGCCGCATCCCTCGCCTCGCACCCCGATTGCTATGCGGTGAGGCTCCTCGGCCGCCTTGGAACTATCTGTGTATCGGACGCATCGCGGGATAAGGGGTTGTCACTGGTAGTCGCCCCAAGCGCGTCCGATGCTTGGACCATTCCGAGGCGGCCCTGAAGCCTCTTCCGTCTAGCCGTTGGGTCCTTCTCGCCGCATCCCTCGCCTCGCACCCCGATTGCTATGCGGTGAGGCTCCTCGGCCGCCTTGGAACTATCTGTGTATCGGACGCGTCGCGGGATAAGGGGTTGTCACTGGTAGTCGCCCCAAGCGCGTCCGATGCTTGGACCATTCCGAGGCGGACCTGAAGCCTCTTCCGTCTAGCCGTTGGGTCCTTCTCGCCGCATCCCTCGCCTCGCACCCCGATTGCTATGCGGTGAGGCTCCTCGGCCGCCTTGGAACTATCTGTGTATCGGACGCGTCGCGGGATAAGGGGTTGTCACTGGTAGTCGCCCCAAGCGCGTCCGATGCTTGGACCATTCCGAGGCGGCCCTGAAGCCTCTTCCGTCTAGCCGTTGGGTCCTTCTCGCCGCATCCCTCGCCTCGCACCCCGATTGCTATGCGGTGAGGCTCCTCGGCCGCCTTGGAACTATCTGTGTATCGGACGCGTCGCGGGATAAGGGGTTGTCACTGGTAGTCGCCCCAAGCGCGTCCGATGCTTGGACCATTCCGAGGCGGACCTGAAGCCTCTTCCCTCTAGCCGTTGGGGCTTTCTCGCCGCATCCCTCGCCTCGCACCCCGATTGCTATTCGGTGAGGCTCCTCGGCCGCCTTGGAACTATCTGTGTATCGGACGCATCGCGGGATAAGGGGTTGGCAGTGGTAGTCGCCCCAAGCGCGTCCGATGCTTGGACCATTCCGAGGCGGCCCTGCAGCCTCTTCCGTCTAGCCGTTGGGGCCATCTCGCTGCATCCCCCACCTCGCACCACGATTGCTATGCGGTGAGGCTCCTTGGCCGCCTCGGAACTATCTGTGTATCGGACGCATCGCGGGATAAGGGGTTGTCACTGGTAGTCGCCCCAAGCGCGTCCGATGCTTGGACTATTCCGAGGCGGCCCTGCAGCCTCTTCCGTCTAGCCGTTGGGGCCATCTCGCCGCATCCCCCAGCTCCTCGGCCGCCTCGGAACTATCTGTGTATCGGACGCATCGCGGGATAAGGGGTTGGCAGTGGTAGTCGCCCCAAGCGCGTTCGATGCTTGGACTATTCCGAGGCGGCCCCGCAGCCTCTTCCGTCTACCCTTTGGGGCCATCTCGCCGCATCCCTCGCCTCGCACCCCGATTGCTATGCGGTGAGGCTCCTCGGCCGCCTGGGAACTATCTTCGTATCGGATGCATCGCGGGATAAGGGGTTGTCACTGGTAGTCGCCCCAAGCGCGTCCGATGCTTGGACTATTCCGAGGCGGCCCTGTGGCCTCTTCCGTCTAGCCGTTGGGGCCATCTCGCCGCATCCCTCACCTCGCACCCCCATTGCTATGCGGTGAGGCTCCTCGGCCGCCTTGGAACTGTCTTCGTATCGGAAGCATCGCGGGATAAGGGGTTGTCACTGGTAGTCGCCCCAAGCGCGTCCGATGCTTGGACTATTCCGAGGCGGCCCTGCAGCCTCTTCCGTCTAGCCGTTGGGGCCATCTCGCCGCATCCCCCACCTCGCACCCGGATTGCTATGCGGTGAGGCTCCTCGGCCGCCTTGGAACTATCTTCGTATCGGACGCATCGCGGGATAAGGGGTTGTCACTGGTAGTCGCCCCAAGCGCGTCCGATGCTTGGACTATTCCGACGCGGCCCTGTGGCCTCTTCCGTCTAGCCGTTGGGGCCATCTCGCCGCATCCCCCACCTCGCACCCCGATTGCTATGCGGTGAGGCTCCTCGGCCGCCTTGGAACCATCTTCGTATCGGACGCATCGCGGGATGAGGGGTTGTCACTGGTAGTCGCCCCAAGCGCGTCCGATGCTTGGACCATTCCGAGGCGGCCTTGAAGCCTCTTCCGTCTAGCCGTTGGGGCCTTCCCGCCCCATCCCTCGCCTCGCACCCCCGATTGCTATGCGGTGAGGCTCCTCGGCCGCCTTGGAACCATCTGTGTATCGGACGCATCGCGGGATAAGGGGTTGGCACTGGTAGTCGCCCCAAGCGCGTCCGATGCTTGGAGCATTCCGAGGTGGCCCTGAAGCCTCTTCCGTCTAGCCGTTGGGGCCTTCCCGCCCCATCCCTCGCCTCGCACCCCGATTGATATGCGGTGAGGCTCCTCGGCCGCCTTGGAACTATCTGTGTATCGGACGCATCGCGGGATAAGGGGTTGGCACTGGTAGTCGTCCCAATCGCGTCCGATGCTTGGACCATTCCGAGGCGGCCCTGCAGCCTCTTCCGTTTAGCCGTCGGGGCCTTCCCGCCGCATCCCTCGCCTCGCATCCCGATTCCTATGCGGTGAGTCTTCTCGGCCGCCGCGGAACTATACCTGTTATTGCTACTGCATCCTTCGGCTGGTAACCTCCTCTGCCGCCTTGGAACGTTCTCTTTGTCGGACGCGTCGCGGGATAAGGGGTTGGCACTGGTAGTCGCCCCAAGCGCGCCCGATGCATAGACCGCTCCGAGTTGACCTTGCTTTCAGCCTCTCACATGCATAGACCTCTCTGAGTCGACCCTGCAGCCTCTCACGTTTAGCCTTTGGAATCTCGCCTCACAACATGATTGCTATCCTTGATGCATCCCTTGCCTCGAGCCCTGATTGCTTTCTTGGCTGCATCCCTCCTCTCCTCACAGCCCGGTTGTCATCACTGCTTCATCCGTCGCTTCATGCATTCTGGCTGCTGGGCCCTTCCCACCGCACACCTCGATTGCTATCTCTTCTGCATCACACACCCCGATTGCTATCTCTGCTACATCCCTCGGCTCTCACTTCTGCATCCTTCGCCTCCCACCTCGATTGCTATCAATGCTGCATCCGTAACCTCACACCCCGATTGCTATGCGGGGAGGCTCCTTGGCCGCCTTGGAAATTTCTGTGTGTCGGACGCACCGCGGGATAAGGGGTTGGCACTGGTAGTCGCCCCAAGTGCGCCCGATTCTTAGACCGCTTCGAGGTGACCTCGTAGCCTCTTTCGTCCAGGCTTCCTGCCTTCAACGCCCTTTTTACACCTCGATTGCTATGCGCGGGCTCGTTGGCGTCTATCACCTCTCTGCGAAGAGTGGCACGATGATTGTTGGGGTAAATCGTAGCAGTCCGATCTCTGGCCTTGGGCCATTGTGAGGGCTGATCGATTTCCTGTGCGCATCTCGTGTTCGCCCAGTAACAGACTCGACGACTTGTAATCGGTCTTGTTCCCGATTGTTCCTGGAGGTAGTCTTCGGAACTCTTGGATTTGACCTGTCACTCGAACTGTCCTCTTCCGAGGATGCTTGTGTGTGTGTGCTTGTGCCATTTCCTTGGCGGTATTAACGAGATATTAAAGAGCGGAGTGAGCGCCTCGCCCAGCTATGTTTGGGGCTCTCACTCCCTTACCCGGTGTGCGACCGC
>NW_026728854.1:782500-827500 GCF_030272615.1 Cryptomeria japonica | reverse complement strand
TCGGAGCTCGGTTTGCCCGGGGTGCGCACACCTTGGCTGGGTTGCGCACCCTTTGTGCGCTCCAAGGTGCGCACGAAGTCGGAGCTCGGTTTGCCCCGGGTGCGCACCTTCGCCAGGGTGCGCACCTTGATGCGCACGCCTTGGCTGGGCTGCGCACCTTGGTGGGCGCCATGGTGCGCACCTTTCGTGCGCTCCAAGGTGCGCACGAAGTCGGAGCTCGGTTTGCCCCGGGTGCGCACCTTGGTGGGCGCCATGGTGCACTCCGAGGTGCCCAAGATTGGTGCGCACCAAGGAGCGCTCCGAAGTGCGCTCCAAGGTGCGCAGGTGCGCGCGAAGTCGAAAGTTGGGTTAATTGTCCGGTTTGCCTCGGGTGCGCACCTTGCGTGCACCTTCGCCAGGGTGGGCGCCTTGGTGCGCACACCTTGGCTGGGCTGCGCACCCGGGCGCGCACACCTTGGCACCCGCGTTTCCTTCATTTTAAATTTTTTTTTTTTACAATCTCTCAAGTGGGAAATTCTATAATCTCAACTTTTTTTGCCTTTTCAGGAAACTTTTGAATGGAGCGCATCATTGGTGCGCTCCGAAGTGTGCTCCAAGGTGCGCACCTCTGGTGTGCTCCAAAGCTCTCTCGAGCTGCGTGCACCTGCCCCGGCCGCGCACCCGGCCCCGCCCAGCTTCGCTCACCTGTCCCGGGCGTCTGGTGCGGAACCTTAGAGTAAGAAACATCACCGTGCACCTTGGCCAACGTGCGCGACTCGACCGAGCGCGCACTGGCCGAGGTGCACACCGATTTCACCTGGGTGCGCGCGCAGCACCTCGGGCGCACCGGGGTGCGCGCACAACGCCCGGGTTGCACCGTGGCCTGTGTGCTCGGGGCGCCTCGGGTGCGCGCTCGGTGTCGCCCCCGCGCGCGCGGTAGTGCGGGCAGCGCACCCCGGCCCGGCCCGGCCCCGACGAGAACGCAAACGGGCAAAAGGTTTATTCAAATAGCATTGCGACGCCCGGCGAAAAACAAAAAAAGGGTGCAACACCGGGACTTCCCGGGAGGTCACCCATCCCAGTACTACTCCGGCCCAAGCGCGCTTAACTGCGGAGTTCTGATGGGATCCGGTGCACTAACGCTGGTATGATCGCACCCGTTATGAGCTTGTCGCAGTGTGTACTTAGCAAACCGCGACCCACGTGCGAATCCACCCCGGCCACCCACCCCCGTCGAGGTGCA
Source organism: Cryptomeria japonica (assembly GCF_030272615.1). Taxonomy (NCBI): domain Eukaryota; kingdom Viridiplantae; phylum Streptophyta; class Pinopsida; order Cupressales; family Cupressaceae; genus Cryptomeria; species Cryptomeria japonica. The sequence continues at coordinate 826,278 of NW_026728854.1, read as the reverse complement.
CACCCTCCCTCGCGAAGTGCGCCCCGTTCGCCAAGTGTGAGCCCTGCCCGGGTGCGCGCACCTTGCTAGGGCGTCGGGTGTGCACCCGGCCCGGCCTACGTGCGTGCACCTGGACGGGGCGTCGTGTGCGTGCAGTGTCCCGTCTGCAACGCGGTGCCCACACACCACCTCGGGCGCAACGACCTGCGCTCACATGTGGGCCGAGTGCACCTTGGTGCATGTTCGGGGCGCCTCGGGTGCACGCTCGATCTTGCCCCGGTGCACCAAGGCGCTCGGTTTGCCCTGGGTGCGCACTTGGTGCAAGGTGGGCACCCAAAATAGGGATCAAGCACCAAAACACAAGTTTCGGGATGCAAAATGGGACCCAAGGACCACAAATGCGTTCCAAGACCCATGATGGGTCCACGAGAACAAAAATGTGTTCCGAGACTTAATAAACAAATATTGGGTTTTAGGAGAAGAAACATGCTCTGATGCCCAAAACGAGAATCGACCCCGAAAAGGCCACAGGCCAAAAGTGGGATGCGAGACAAAAAAAAATGGGACCCGAGGACCAAAATTGGGTTCCCAGGTCGAAGACAGGGCAACCGGACAAGAAACGACCTCTAAGGCTCGAAATGAGTCCCGACGACTAAAACTTGACAAGAAGCACCCATCAGGCACCCAACTCGACACCCATGGGATGCCGACCCACCCGGGCTTCCACCTAGCACACCTTGGCACCCACCCACCCTCGCACCCAACCTCGCACCCAACTTAGCACCTTTGAACCCACATTGGCACTCACCCTGACCCTGGCACCTTGGAACCCACATTGGCACTCACCTTGACCCTGGCACCCACCTTTGCACTCACCTTGGGACCCACCCTGGCTCCCACCTCGGCACCCACCCAGACACCCACCTTGGTTCCTTGGCACCCACCTTGGATCCTTGGCACCCACCCCGACACCCACCTTGGCACGCAACTTGGCTACTTGCCACCCACCTTGGCTCCTTGACGCCCACCCCGACAACCACCCCGTGACCTACCCTGGCTAGGGTTGGTGCACACCCACCCTGGTGCCCACCTTGGCACCCACCCCATGACCCACCTTGGCACGCACCTTAGTACCCACCCCGTTACCCACCCTAGGACCCACCCCGTGACCCACCTTGGCCAGGGTGGGTGCCTTGGTGCGCACAACTTGCCTGGGCTGCACACCAGGGCGGGCTCAAGATGGCACCCGCGTTCCGTTTTTTTCACTATCTTTCAAAACGGAAATTTTAAAATCTCGTTTTTTTTTTTTTTTTGCCTTTTCTGGAAATTAGTGAAGGCAGCGCATCAAAGGTGCGCAATGCTGGTGCGAACCCGGGAGCGCTCCGATGTGTGCTCCAAGGTGCGGCGTGCACGAAGTCCGAGCCCGGCTTGCCCCGGGTGCGCACCTCGCGTGCACCTTCGCCGGGGTGAGCACCTTGGCTGGGTTGCGCGCCCTGGTGCGCACCAAGGAGCGCTCTGAAGTGTGCTCCAAGGTGCGGCGTGCACGAAGTCGGAGCTCGGTTTGCCCCGGGTGTGCACCTCGGGTGCGCACCTCGCGTGCACCTTCGCTGCGGTGGGCACCTTGGCTGGGTTGCGCGCCTTGGTGGGCACCATGCAGTGCACGAAGTCGGAGCCCGGTTTGCCCCGGGCGCGCACCTCCGCCAGGGTGGGCACCTTGGTGCGCACAACTTGCCTGGGCTGCGCACCAGGAAGGGCTCAAGATGGCACCCGCGTTCCGTTTTTTTCACTATCTTTCAGAACGGAAATTTTAAAATATCGTTTTTTTTTGCCTTTTCTGGAAATTAGTGAAGGCAGCGCATCAAAGGTGCGCAACGCTGGTGCGAACCTGGGAGCGCTCCGATGTGTGCTCCAAGGTGCGGCGTGCACGAAGTCGGAGCCCGGTTTGCCCCGGGTGCGCCCTGGTGGGCACCATGGTGCGCACCAAGGAGCGCTCCGAAGTGTGCTCCAAGGTGCGGCCTGCACGAAGTCGGAGCCCGGTTTGCCCCGGGCGTGCACCGCGGGTGGGCACCTTGGTGCGCATGCCTTGCCTGGGCTGCGCACCAGGGCGGGCTCAAGATGGCACCCGCGTTCCGTTTTTTTCACTATCTTTCAAAACGGAAATTTTAAAATCTCATTTTTTTTTGCCTTTTCTGGAAATTAGTGAAGGCAGCGCATCAAAGGTGCGCACCTCGCTGCCCACCACGGTGCGCAACGCCGGTGGGCACCCGGGAGTGCTTCGAAGTGTGCTCCAAGGTGCTGCGTGCACGTTGTCGGAGCCCGGTTTGCCCCGGGTGCGCACCTCGCGTGCACCTTCGTCGGGGTGGGCACCTTGGCTGGGTTTGCCCCGGCTGCGCTCCGAAGCGGGGTTATTGGAGCGCCGCCTCTTTTTTTGTCGGAGCGTTTGGTGGGGTTTCTCGCATTGGCTCTTCCCAGGCCCGGTTGCCACCCTGGCGCGCACGAAGTCGGAAGTAGGGTTAATTGCCCGGGTGCGCACCTTTGCCAGGGTGGGCACCTTACCTGGGCTGTGCACCAGGGCGGGCTCAAGATGGCACCCGCGTTCCGTTTTTTTCACTATCTTTCAAAACGGAAATTTTAAAATCTCCTCTTTTTTTTGCCTTTTCTGGAAATTAGTGAAGGCAGCGCATCAAAGGTGCGCACCTCGCTGCCCACCTTGGTGTGCTCTGAGGTGCGCACCCGGGAGCGCTACGAAGTGTGCTCCAAGGTGCGGCGTGCACGTTGTCGGAGCCCGGTTTGCCCCGGGTGCGCACCTCGCCTGCACCTTGGCCGGGGTGGGCACCCTGGCTGGGTTTGCCCAGGGTGCGCTCCGAAGCGGGGTTACTGGAGCGCCCCCTCTTTTTTTGTCAGAGCGTTTGGTGGGGTTTCTCGCATTGGCTCTTCCCAGGCCCGGTTGTTGGGTGCGCTCCCACCCTGGCGCGCGCGAAGTTGGAAGTTGGGTTAATTGCCCGGGCGCGCACCTTCGCCAGGGTGGGCACCTTGGTGCGCACACCTTGGCTGGGCTGCGCACCAGGGCGGGCTCAAGATGGCACCAGCATTCCCTTTTTCTCACTATCTTTCAAAACGAAAATTTTAAAATCTCGTTTTTTTTTGCCTTTTATGGAAATTAGTGAAGGCATCGCATCAAAGGTGCGCACCTCGCTGCCCACCTTGGTGTGCTCCGAGGTGCCCACCACGGTGCGCTCCGAGGTGCCCACCACGGTGCGCAACGCCGGTGCGAACCCGGGAGCGCCCCGATGTGTGCTCCAAGGTGCGGCGTGCACGAAGCCGGACCCCGGTTTGCCCCGGGTGCGCACCTCGCGTGCACCTTGGTGCGCACACCTTGGCTGGGTTGCGCGGCCTGGTGGGCACCATGGTGCGCACCAAGGAGCGCTCCAAAGTGTGCTCCAAGGTGCGGCGTGCACGAAGTCCTAGCCCGGTTTGCCCCGGGTGCGCACCTTCGCCGCGGTGGGCACCATGGCGTGCACGAAGTCGGAGCCCGGTTTGCCCCGGGTGCGCACCTCGCGTGCACCTTCGCCGGGGTGGGCACCTCGGCTGGGTTGCGCGCCCTGGTGCGCACCAAGGAGCGCTCCGAAGTGTGCTCCAAGGTGCGGCGTGCACGAAGTCGGAGCCCGGTTTGCCCCGGGTGCGCACCTTCGCCGCGGTGGGCACCCTGGTGCGCACCATGGCGTGCACGAAGTCGGAGCCCGGTTTGCCCCGGGTGCGCACCTCGCGTGCACCTTCGGCGGGGTTGCGCGCCCTGGTGCGCACCAAGGAGCGCTCCGAAGTGTGCTCCAAGGTGCGGCGTGCACGAAGTCGGAGCCCGGTTTGCCCCGGGTGCGCACCTCGCGTGCACCTTCGGCGGGGTTGCGCGCCCTGGTGGGCACCATGGTGCGCACCAAGGAGCGCTCCGAAGTGTGCTCCAAGGTGCGGCGTGCACGAAGTCGGAGCCCGGTTTGCCCCGGGTGCGCACCTCGCGTGCACCTTCGCCGCGGTGGGCACCATGGCGTGCACGAAGTCGGAGCCTGGTTTGCCCCGGGTGCGCACCTCGCGTGCACCTTCGCCGGGGTGGGCACCTCGGCTGGGTTGCGCGCCCTGGTGCGCACCAAGGAGCGCTCCGAAGTGTGCTCCAAGGTGCGGCGTGCACGAAGTCGGAGCCCGGTTTGCCCCGGGTGCGCACCTCGCGTGCACCTTCGCCGCGGTGGGCACCATGGCGTGCACGAAGTCGGAGCCCGGTTTGCCCCGGGTGCGCACCCCGCGTGCACCTTCGCCGGGGTGGGCACCTCGGCTGGGTTGCGCGCCCTGGTGCGCACCAAGGAGCGCTCCGAAGTGTGCTCCAAGGTGCGGCGTGCACGAAGTCGGAGCCCGGTTTGCCCCGGGTGCGCACCTCGCGTGCACCTTCGCCGCGGTGGGCACCTTGGCTGGGTTGGGCACCATTGAGCGCTCCGAAGTGTGCTCCAAGGTGCGCACCATGGCCCTCCAAGGTGCGCAGCATGGCGTGCACGAAGTCGGAGCCCGGTTTGCCCCGGGTGCGCACCTCGCGTGCACCTTCGCCAGGGTGGGCACCTCGGTGCGCACACCTTCTCAATGTTTTCTTGCCTTTTCTGGAAATTGGTGAAGGCAGCGCATCAAAGGTGCGCACCTCGGTGTGCTCCGAGGTGCGAACCCGAGAGCGCTCCGAGGTGCCCACGAAGTCGAAAGTCGGGTTAATTGCATTGTTTTCCCCGGGTGCGCTCCGAGGTGCGCAACATCGGTGCGCACCAAGGAGGGCTCCGAAGTGTGCTCCAAGGTGCGCACGATTCGGAGCTCGGTTTGCCCGGGGTGCGCACACCTTGGCTGGGTTGCGCACCCTTTGTGCGCTCCAAGGTGCGCACGAAGTCGGAGCTCGGTTTGCCCCGGGTGCGCACCTTCGCCAGGGTGCGCACCTTGATGCGCACGCCTTGGCTGGGCTGCGCACCTTGGTGGGCGCCATGGTGCGCACCTTTCGTGCGCTCCAAGGTGCGCACGAAGTCGGAGCTCGGTTTGCCCCGGGTGCGCACCTTGGTGGGCGCCATGGTGCACTCCGAGGTGCCCAAGATTGGTGCGCACCAAGGAGCGCTCCGAAGTGCGCTCCAAGGTGCGCAGGTGCGCGCGAAGTCGAAAGTTGGGTTAATTGTCCGGTTTGCCTCGGGTGCGCACCTTGCGTGCACCTTCGCCAGGGTGGGCGCCTTGGTGCGCACACCTTGGCTGGGCTGCGCACCCGGGCGCGCACACCTTGGCACCCGCGTTTCCTTCATTTTAAATTTTTTTTTTTTACAATCTCTCAAGTGGGAAATTCTATAATCTCAACTTTTTTTGCCTTTTCAGGAAACTTTTGAATGGAGCGCATCATTGGTGCGCTCCGAAGTGTGCTCCAAGGTGCGCACCTCTGGTGTGCTCCAAAGCTCTCTCCAGCTGCGTGCACCTGCCCCGGCCGCGCACCCGGCCCCGCCCAGCTTCGCTCACCTGTCCCGGGCGTCTGGTGCGGAACCTTAGAGTAAGAAACATCACCGTGCACCTTGGCCAACGTGCGCGACTCGACCGAGCGCGCACTGGCCGAGGTGCACACCGATTTCACCTGGGTGCGCGCGCAGCACCTCGGGCGCACCGGGGTGCGCGCACAACGCCCGGGTTGCACCGTGGCCTGTGTGCTCGGGGCGCCTCGGGTGCGCGCTCGGTGTCGCCCCCGCGCGCGCGGTAGTGCGGGCAGCGCACCCCGGCCCGGCCCGGCCCCGACGAGAACGCAAACGGGCAAAAGGTTTATTCAAATAGCATTGCGACGCCCGGCGAAAAACTAAGAAAGGGTGCAACACCGGGACTTCCCGGGAGGTCACCCATCCCAGTACTACTCCGGCCCAAGCGCGCTTAACTGCGGAGTTCTGATGGGATCCGGTGCACTAACGCTGGTATGATCGCACCCGTTATGAGCTTGTCGCAGTGTGTACTTAGCAAACCGCGACCCACGTGCGAATCCACCCCGGCCACCCACCCCCGTCGAGGTGCACACCCTCCCTCGCGAAGTGCGCCCCGTTCGCCAAGTGTGAGCCCTGCCCGGGTGCGCGCACCTTGCTAGGGCGTCGGGTGTGCACCCGGCCCGGCCTACGTGCGTGCACCTGGACGGGGCGTCGTGTGCGTGCAGTGTCCCGTCTGCAACGCGGTGCCCACACACCACCTCGGGCGCAACGACCTGCGCTCACATGTGGGCCGAGTGCACCTTGGTGCATGTTCGGGGCGCCTCGGGTGCACGCTCGATCTTGCCCCGGTGCACCAAGGCGCTCGGTTTGCCCCGGGTGCGCACTTGGTGCAAGGTGGGCACCCAAAATAGGGATCAAGCACCAAAACACAAGTTTCGGGATGCAAAATGGGACCCAAGGACCACAAATGCGTTCCAAGACCCATGATGGGTCCACGAGAACAAAAATGTGTTCCGAGACTTAATAAACAAATATTGGGTTTTAGGAGAAGAAACATGCTCTGATGCCCAAAACGAGAATCGACCCCGAAAAGGCCACAGGCCAAAAGTGGGATGCGAGACAAAAAAAAATGGGACCCGAGGACCAAAATTGGGTTCCCAGGTCGAAGACAGGGCAACCGGACAAGAAACGACCTCTAAGGCTCGAAATGAGTCCCGACGACTAAAACTTGACAAGAAGCACCCATCAGGCACCCAACTCGACACCCATGGGATGCCGACCCACCCGGGCTTCCACCTAGCACACCTTGGCACCCACCCACCCTCGCACCCAACCTCGCACCCAACTTAGCACCTTTGAACCCACATTGGCACTCACCCTGACCCTGGCACCTTGGAACCCACATTGGCACTCACCTTGACCCTGGCACCCACCTTTGCACTCACCTTGGGACCCACCCTGGCTCCCACCTCGGCACCCACCCAGACACCCACCTTGGTTCCTTGGCACCCACCTTGGATCCTTGGCACCCACCCCGACACCCACCTTGGCACGCAACTTGGCTACTTGCCACCCACCTTGGCTCCTTGACGCCCACCCCGACAACCACCCCGTGACCTACCCTGGCTAGGGTTGGTGCACACCCACCCTGGTGCCCACCTTGGCACCCACCCCATGACCCACCTTGGCACGCACCTTAGTACCCACCCCGTTACCCACCCTAGGACCCACCCCGTGACCCACCTTGGCCAGGGTGGGTGCCTTGGTGCGCACAACTTGCCTGGGCTGCACACCAGGGCGGGCTCAAGATGGCACCCGCGTTCCGTTTTTTTCACTATCTTTCAAAACGGAAATTTTAAAATCTCGTTTTTTTTTTTTTTTTGCCTTTTCTGGAAATTAGTGAAGGCAGCGCATCAAAGGTGCGCAATGCTGGTGCGAACCCGGGAGCGCTCCGATGTGTGCTCCAAGGTGCGGCGTGCACGAAGTCCGAGCCCGGCTTGCCCCGGGTGCGCACCTCGCGTGCACCTTCGCCGGGGTGAGCACCTTGGCTGGGTTGCGCGCCCTGGTGCGCACCAAGGAGCGCTCTGAAGTGTGCTCCAAGGTGCGGCGTGCACGAAGTCGGAGCTCGGTTTGCCCCGGGTGTGCACCTCGGGTGCGCACCTCGCGTGCACCTTCGCTGCGGTGGGCACCTTGGCTGGGTTGCGCGCCTTGGTGGGCACCATGCAGTGCACGAAGTCGGAGCCCGGTTTGCCCCGGGCGCGCACCTCCGCCAGGGTGGGCACCTTGGTGCGCACAACTTGCCTGGGCTGCGCACCAGGAAGGGCTCAAGATGGCACCCGCGTTCCGTTTTTTTCACTATCTTTCAGAACGGAAATTTTAAAATATCGTTTTTTTTTGCCTTTTCTGGAAATTAGTGAAGGCAGCGCATCAAAGGTGCGCAACGCTGGTGCGAACCTGGGAGCGCTCCGATGTGTGCTCCAAGGTGCGGCGTGCACGAAGTCGGAGCCCGGTTTGCCCCGGGTGCGCCCTGGTGGGCACCATGGTGCGCACCAAGGAGCGCTCCGAAGTGTGCTCCAAGGTGCGGCCTGCACGAAGTCGGAGCCCGGTTTGCCCCGGGCGTGCACCGCGGGTGGGCACCTTGGTGCGCATGCCTTGCCTGGGCTGCGCACCAGGGCGGGCTCAAGATGGCACCCGCGTTCCGTTTTTTTCACTATCTTTCAAAACGGAAATTTTAAAATCTCATTTTTTTTTGCCTTTTCTGGAAATTAGTGAAGGCAGCGCATCAAAGGTGCGCACCTCGCTGCCCACCACGGTGCGCAACGCCGGTGGGCACCCGGGAGTGCTTCGAAGTGTGCTCCAAGGTGCTGCGTGCACGTTGTCGGAGCCCGGTTTGCCCCGGGTGCGCACCTCGCGTGCACCTTCGTCGGGGTGGGCACCTTGGCTGGGTTTGCCCCGGCTGCGCTCCGAAGCGGGGTTATTGGAGCGCCGCCTCTTTTTTTGTCGGAGCGTTTGGTGGGGTTTCTCGCATTGGCTCTTCCCAGGCCCGGTTGCCACCCTGGCGCGCACGAAGTCGGAAGTAGGGTTAATTGCCCGGGTGCGCACCTTTGCCAGGGTGGGCACCTTACCTGGGCTGTGCACCAGGGCGGGCTCAAGATGGCACCCGCGTTCCGTTTTTTTCACTATCTTTCAAAACGGAAATTTTAAAATCTCCTCTTTTTTTTGCCTTTTCTGGAAATTAGTGAAGGCAGCGCATCAAAGGTGCGCACCTCGCTGCCCACCTTGGTGTGCTCTGAGGTGCGCACCCGGGAGCGCTACGAAGTGTGCTCCAAGGTGCGGCGTGCACGTTGTCGGAGCCCGGTTTGCCCCGGGTGCGCACCTCGCCTGCACCTTTGCCGGGGTGGGCACCCTGGCTGGGTTTGCCCAGGGTGCGCTCCGAAGCGGGGTTACTGGAGCGCCCCCTCTTTTTTTGTCAGAGCGTTTGGTGGGGTTTCTCGCATTGGCTCTTCCCAGGCCCGGTTGTTGGGTGCGCTCCCACCCTGGCGCGCGCGAAGTTGGAAGTTGGGTTAATTGCCCGGGCGCGCACCTTCGCCAGGGTGGGCACCTTGGTGCGCACACCTTGGCTGGGCTGCGCACCAGGGCGGGCTCAAGATGGCACCAGCATTCCCTTTTTCTCACTATCTTTCAAAACGGAAATTTTAAAATCTCGTTTTCTTTTGCCTTTTATGGAAATTAGTGAAGGCATCGCATCAAAGGTGCGCACCTCGCTGCCCACCTTGGTGTGCTCCGAGGTGCCCACCACGGTGCGCTCCGAGGTGCCCACCACGGTGCGCAACGCCGGTGCGAACCCGGGAGCGCCCCGATGTGTGCTCCAAGGTGCGGCGTGCACGAAGCCGGACCCCGGTTTGCCCCGGGTGCGCACCTCGCGTGCACCTTGGTGCGCACACCTTGGCTGGGTTGCGCGGCCTGGTGGGCACCATGGTGCGCACCAAGGAGCGCTCCGAAGTGTGCTCCAAGGTGCGGCGTGCACGAAGTCCTAGCCCGGTTTGCCCCGGGTGCGCACCTTCGCCGCGGTGGGCACCATGGCGTGCACGAAGTCGGAGCCCGGTTTGCCCCGGGTGCGCACCTCGCGTGCACCTTCGCCGGGGTGGGCACCTCGGCTGGGTTGCGCGCCATGGTGCGCACCAAGGAGCGCTCCGAAGTGTGCTCCAAGGTGCGGCGTGCACGAAGTCGGAGCCCGGTTTGCCCCGGGTGCGCACCTTCGCCGCGGTGGGCACCCTGGTGCGCACCATGGCGTGCACGAAGTCGGAGCCCGGTTTGCCCCGGGTGCGCACCTCGCGTGCACCTTCGGCGGGGTTGCGCGCCCTGGTGCGCACCAAGGAGCGCTCCGAAGTGTGCTCCAAGGTGCGGCGTGCACGAAGTCGGAGCCCGGTTTGCCCCGGGTGCGCACCTCGCGTGCACCTTCGGCGGGGTTGCGCGCCCTGGTGGGCACCATGGTGCGCACCAAGGAGCGCTCCGAAGTGTGCTCCAAGGTGCGGCGTGCACGAAGTCGGAGCCCGGTTTGCCCCGGGTGCGCACCTCGCGTGCACCTTCGCCGCGGTGGGCACCATGGCGTGCACGAAGTCGGAGCCCGGTTTGCCCCGGGTGCGCACCTCGCGTGCACCTTCGCCGCGGTGGGCACCATGGCGTGCACGAAGTCGGAGCCCGGTTTGCCCCGGGTGCGCACCTCGCGTGCACCTTCGCTGGGGTGGGCACCTCGGCTGGGTTGCGCGCCCTGGTGCGCACCAAGGAGCGCTCCGAAGTGTGCTCCAAGGTGCGGCGTGCACGAAGTCGGAGCCCGGTTTGCCCCGGGTGCGCACCTCGCGTGCACCTTCGCCGCGGTGGGCACCATGGCGTGCACGAAGTCGGAGCCCGGTTTGCCCCGGGTGCGCACCCCGCGTGCACCTTCGCCGGGGTGGGCACCTCGGCTGGGTTGCGCGCCCTGGTGCGCACCAAGGAGCGCTCCGAAGTGTGCTCCAAGGTGCGGCGTGCACGAAGTCGGAGCCCGGTTTACCCCGGGTGCGCACCTCGCGTGCACCTTCGCCGCGGTGGGCACCTTGGCTGGGTTGGGCACCATTGAGCGCTCCGAAGTGTGCTCCAAGGTGCGCACCATGGCCCTCCAAGGTGCGCAGCATGGCGTGCACGAAGTCGGAGCCCGGTTTGCCCCGGGTGCGCACCTCGCGTGCACCTTCGCCAGGGTGGGCACCTCGGTGCGCACACCTTCTCAATGTTTTCTTGCCTTTTCTGGAAATTGGTGAAGGCAGCGCATCAAAGGTGCGCACCTCGGTGTGCTCCGAGGTGCGAACCCGAGAGCGCTCCGAGGTGCCCACGAAGTCGAAAGTCGGGTTAATTGCATTGTTTTCCCCGGGTGCGCTCCGAGGTGCGCAACATCGGTGCGCACCAAGGAGGGCTCCGAAGTGTGCTCCAAGGTGCGCACGATTCGGAGCTCGGTTTGCCCGGGGTGCGCACACCTTGGCTGGGTTGCGCACCCTTTGTGCGCTCCAAGGTGCGCACGAAGTCGGAGCTCGGTTTGCCCCGGGTGCGCACCTTCGCCAGGGTGCGCACCTTGATGCGCACGCCTTGGCTGGGCTGCGCACCTTGGTGGGCGCCATGGTGCGCACCTTTCGTGCGCTCCAAGGTGCGCACGAAGTCGGAGCTCGGTTTGCCCCGGGTGCGCACCTTGGTGGGCGCCATGGTGCACTCCGAGGTGCCCAAGATTGGTGCGCACCAAGGAGCGCTCCGAAGTGCGCTCCAAGGTGCGCAGGTGCGCGCGAAGTCGAAAGTTGGGTTAATTGTCCGGTTTGCCTCGGGTGCGCACCTTGCGTGCACCTTCGCCAGGGTGGGCGCCTTGGTGCGCACACCTTGGCTGGGCTGCGCACCCGGGCGCGCACACCTTGGCACCCGCGTTTCCTTCATTTTAAATTTTTTTTTTTTACAATCTCTCAAGTGGGAAATTCTATAATCTCAACTTTTTTTGCCTTTTCAGGAAACTTTTGAATGGAGCGCATCATTGGTGCGCTCCGAAGTGTGCTCCAAGGTGCGCACCTCTGGTGTGCTCCAAAGCTCTCTCCAGCTGCGTGCACCTGCCCCGGCCGCGCACCCGGCCCCGCCCAGCTTCGCTCACCTGTCCCGGGCGTCTGGTGCGGAACCTTAGAGTAAGAAACATCACCGTGCACCTTGGCCAACGTGCGCGACTCGACCGAGCGCGCACTGGCCGAGGTGCACACCGATTTCACCTGGGTGCGCGCGCAGCACCTCGGGCGCACCGGGGTGCGCGCACAACGCCCGGGTTGCACCGTGGCCTGTGTGCTCGGGGCGCCTCGGGTGCGCGCTCGGTGTCGCCCCCGCGCGCGCGGTAGTGCGGGCAGCGCACCCCGGCCCGGCCCGGCCCCGACGAGAACGCAAACGGGCAAAAGGTTTATTCAAATAGCATTGCGACGCCCGGCGAAAAACTAAAAAAGGGTGCAACACCGGGACTTCCCGGGAGGTCACCCATCCCAGTACTACTCCGGCCCAAGCGCGCTTAACTGCGGAGTTCTGATGGGATCCGGTGCACTAACGCTGGTATGATCGCACCCGTTATGAGCTTGTCGCAGTGTGTACTTAGCAAACCGCGACCCACGTGCGAATCCACCCCGGCCACCCACCCCCGTCGAGGTGCACACCCTCCCTCGCGAAGTGCGCCCCGTTCGCCAAGTGTGAGCCCTGCCCGGGTGCGCGCACCTTGCTAGGGCGTCGGGTGTGCACCCGGCCCGGCCTACGTGCGTGCACCTGGACGGGGCGTCGTGTGCGTGCAGTGTCCCGTCTGCAACGCGGTGCCCACACACCACCTCGGGCGCAACGACCTGCGCTCACATGTGGGCCGAGTGCACCTTGGTGCATGTTCGGGGCGCCTCGGGTGCACGCTCGATCTTGCCCCGGTGCACCAAGGCGCTCGGTTTGCCCCGGGTGCGCACTTGGTGCAAGGTGGGCACCCAAAATAGGGATCAAGCACCAAAACACAAGTTTCGGGATGCAAAATGGGACCCAAGGACCACAAATGCGTTCCAAGACCCATGATGGGTCCACGAGAACAAAAATGTGTTCCGAGACTTAATAAACAAATATTGGGTTTTAGGAGAAGAAACATGCTCTGATGCCCAAAACGAGAATCGACCCCGAAAAGGCCACAGGCCAAAAGTGGGATGCGAGACAAAAAAAAATGGGACCCGAGGACCAAAATTGGGTTCCCAGGTCGAAGACAGGGCAACCGGACAAGAAACGACCTCTAAGGCTCGAAATGAGTCCCGACGACTAAAACTTGACAAGAAGCACCCATCAGGCACCCAACTCGACACCCATGGGATGCCGACCCACCCGGGCTTCCACCTAGCACACCTTGGCACCCACCCACCCTCGCACCCAACCTCGCACCCAACTTAGCACCTTTGAACCCACATTGGCACTCACCCTGACCCTGGCACCTTGGAACCCACATTGGCACTCACCTTGACCCTGGCACCCACCTTTGCACTCACCTTGGGACCCACCCTGGCTCCCACCTCGGCACCCACCCAGACACCCACCTTGGTTCCTTGGCACCCACCTTGGATCCTTGGCACCCACCCCGACACCCACCTTGGCACGCAACTTGGCTACTTGCCACCCACCTTGGCTCCTTGACGCCCACCCCGACAACCACCCCGTGACCTACCCTGGCTAGGGTTGGTGCACACCCACCCTGGTGCCCACCTTGGCACCCACCCCATGACCCACCTTGGCACGCACCTTAGTACCCACCCCGTTACCCACCCTAGGACCCACCCCGTGACCCACCTTGGCCAGGGTGGGTGCCTTGGTGCGCACAACTTGCCTGGGCTGCACACCAGGGCGGGCTCAAGATGGCACCCGCGTTCCGTTTTTTTCACTATCTTTCAAAACGGAAATTTTAAAATCTCGTTTTTTTTTTTTTTTTGCCTTTTCTGGAAATTAGTGAAGGCAGCGCATCAAAGGTGCGCAATGCTGGTGCGAACCCGGGAGCGCTCCGATGTGTGCTCCAAGGTGCGGCGTGCACGAAGTCCGAGCCCGGCTTGCCCCGGGTGCGCACCTCGCGTGCACCTTCGCCGGGGTGAGCACCTTGGCTGGGTTGCGCGCCCTGGTGCGCACCAAGGAGCGCTCTGAAGTGTGCTCCAAGGTGCGGCGTGCACGAAGTCGGAGCTCGGTTTGCCCCGGGTGTGCACCTCGGGTGCGCACCTCGCGTGCACCTTCGCTGCGGTGGGCACCTTGGCTGGGTTGCGCGCCTTGGTGGGCACCATGCAGTGCACGAAGTCGGAGCCCGGTTTGCCCCGGGCGCGCACCTCCGCCAGGGTGGGCACCTTGGTGCGCACAACTTGCCTGGGCTGCGCACCAGGAAGGGCTCAAGATGGCACCCGCGTTCCGTTTTTTTCACTATCTTTCAGAACGGAAATTTTAAAATATCGTTTTTTTTTGCCTTTTCTGGAAATTAGTGAAGGCAGCGCATCAAAGGTGCGCAACGCTGGTGCGAACCTGGGAGCGCTCCGATGTGTGCTCCAAGGTGCGGCGTGCACGAAGTCGGAGCCCGGTTTGCCCCGGGTGCGCCCTGGTGGGCACCATGGTGCGCACCAAGGAGCGCTCCGAAGTGTGCTCCAAGGTGCGGCCTGCACGAAGTCGGAGCCCGGTTTGCCCCGGGCGTGCACCGCGGGTGGGCACCTTGGTGCGCATGCCTTGCCTGGGCTGCGCACCAGGGCGGGCTCAAGATGGCACCCGCGTTCCGTTTTTTTCACTATCTTTCAAAACGGAAATTTTAAAATCTCATTTTTTTTTGCCTTTTCTGGAAATTAGTGAAGGCAGCGCATCAAAGGTGCGCACCTCGCTGCCCACCACGGTGCGCAACGCCGGTGGGCACCCGGGAGTGCTTCGAAGTGTGCTCCAAGGTGCTGCGTGCACGTTGTCGGAGCCCGGTTTGCCCCGGGTGCGCACCTCGCGTGCACCTTCGTCGGGGTGGGCACCTTGGCTGGGTTTGCCCCGGCTGCGCTCCGAAGCGGGGTTATTGGAGCGCCGCCTCTTTTTTTGTCGGAGCGTTTGGTGGGGTTTCTCGCATTGGCTCTTCCCAGGCCCGGTTGCCACCCTGGCGCGCACGAAGTCGGAAGTAGGGTTAATTGCCCGGGTGCGCACCTTTGCCAGGGTGGGCACCTTACCTGGGCTGTGCACCAGGGCGGGCTCAAGATGGCACCCGCGTTCCGTTTTTTTCACTATCTTTCAAAACGGAAATTTTAAAATCTCCTCTTTTTTTTGCCTTTTCTGGAAATTAGTGAAGGCAGCGCATCAAAGGTGCGCACCTCGCTGCCCACCTTGGTGTGCTCTGAGGTGCGCACCCGGGAGCGCTACGAAGTGTGCTCCAAGGTGCGGCGTGCACGTTGTCGGAGCCCGGTTTGCCCCGGGTGCGCACCTCGCCTGCACCTTGGCCGGGGTGGGCACCCTGGCTGGGTTTGCCCAGGGTGCGCTCCGAAGCGGGGTTACTGGAGCGCCCCCTCTTTTTTTGTCAGAGCGTTTGGTGGGGTTTCTCGCATTGGCTCTTCCCAGGCCCGGTTGTTGGGTGCGCTCCCACCCTGGCGCGCGCGAAGTTGGAAGTTGGGTTAATTGCCCGGGCGCGCACCTTCGCCAGGGTGGGCACCTTGGTGCGCACACCTTGGCTGGGCTGCGCACCAGGGCGGGCTCAAGATGGCACCAGCATTCCCTTTTTCTCACTATCTTTCAAAACGGAAATTTTAAAATCTCGTTTTCTTTTGCCTTTTATGGAAATTAGTGAAGGCATCGCATCAAAGGTGCGCACCTCGCTGCCCACCTTGGTGTGCTCCGAGGTGCCCACCACGGTGCGCTCCGAGGTGCCCACCACGGTGCGCAACGCCGGTGCGAACCCGGGAGCGCCCCGATGTGTGCTCCAAGGTGCGGCGTGCACGAAGCCGGACCCCGGTTTGCCCCGGGTGCGCACCTCGCGTGCACCTTGGTGCGCACACCTTGGCTGGGTTGCGCGGCCTGGTGGGCACCATGGTGCGCACCAAGGAGCGCTCCGAAGTGTGCTCCAAGGTGCGGCGTGCACGAAGTCCTAGCCCGGTTTGCCCCGGGTGCGCACCTTCGCCGCGGTGGGCACCATGGCGTGCACGAAGTCGGAGCCCGGTTTGCCCCGGGTGCGCACCTCGCGTGCACCTTCGCCGGGGTGGGCACCTCGGCTGGGTTGCGCGCCCTGGTGCGCACCAAGGAGCGCTCCGAAGTGTGCTCCAAGGTGCGGCGTGCACGAAGTCGGAGCCCGGTTTGCCCCGGGTGCGCACCTTCGCCGCGGTGGGCACCCTGGTGCGCACCATGGCGTGCACGAAGTCGGAGCCCGGTTTGCCCCGGGTGCGCACCTCGCGTGCACCTTCGGCGGGGTTGCGCGCCCTGGTGCGCACCAAGGAGCGCTCCGAAGTGTGCTCCAAGGTGCGGCGTGCACGAAGTCGGAGCCCGGTTTGCCCCCGGTGCGCACCTCGCGTGCACCTTCGGCGGGGTTGCGCGCCCTGGTGGGCACCATGGTGCGCACCAAGGAGCGCTCCGAAGTGTGCTCCAAGGTGCGGCGTGCACGAAGTCGGAGCCCGGTTTGCCCCGGGTGCGCACCTCGCGTGCACCTTCGCCGCGGTGGGCACCATGGCGTGCACGAAGTCGGAGCCCGGTTTGCCCCGGGTGCGCACCTCGCGTGCACCTTCGCCGCGGTGGGCACCATGGCGTGCACGAAGTCGGAGCCCGGTTTGCCCCGGGTGCGCACCTCGCGTGCACCTTCGCTGGGGTGGGCACCTCGGCTGGGTTGCGCGCCCTGGTGCGCACCAAGGAGCGCTCCGAAGTGTGCTCCAAGGTGCGGCGTGCACGAAGTCGGAGCCCGGTTTGCCCCGGGTGCGCACCTCGCGTGCACCTTCGCCGCGGTGGGCACCATGGCGTGCACGAAGTCGGAGCCCGGTTTGCCCCGGGTGCGCACCCCGCGTGCACCTTCGCCGGGGTGGGCACCTCGGCTGGGTTGCGCGCCCTGGTGCGCACCAAGGAGCGCTCCGAAGTGTGCTCCAAGGTGCGGCGTGCACGAAGTCGGAGCCCGGTTTACCCCGGGTGCGCACCTCGCGTGCACCTTCGCCGCGGTGGGCACCTTGGCTGGGTTGGGCACCATTGAGCGCTCCGAAGTGTGCTCCAAGGTGCGCACCATGGCCCTCCAAGGTGCGCAGCATGGCGTGCACGAAGTCGGAGCCCGGTTTGCCCCGGGTGCGCACCTCGCGTGCACCTTCGCCAGGGTGGGCACCTCGGTGCGCACACCTTCTCAATGTTTTCTTGCCTTTTCTGGAAATTGGTGAAGGCAGCGCATCAAAGGTGCGCACCTCGGTGTGCTCCGAGGTGCGAACCCGAGAGCGCTCCGAGGTGCCCACGAAGTCGAAAGTCGGGTTAATTGCATTGTTTTCCCCGGGTGCGCTCCGAGGTGCGCAACATCGGTGCGCACCAAGGAGGGCTCCGAAGTGTGCTCCAAGGTGCGCACGATTCGGAGCTCGGTTTGCCCGGGGTGCGCACACCTTGGCTGGGTTGCGCACCCTTTGTGCGCTCCAAGGTGCGCACGAAGTCGGAGCTCGGTTTGCCCCGGGTGCGCACCTTCGCCAGGGTGCGCACCTTGATGCGCACGCCTTGGCTGGGCTGCGCACCTTGGTGGGCGCCATGGTGCGCACCTTTCGTGCGCTCCAAGGTGCGCACGAAGTCGGAGCTCGGTTTGCCCCGGGTGCGCACCTTGGTGGGCGCCATGGTGCACTCCGAGGTGCCCAAGATTGGTGCGCACCAAGGAGCGCTCCGAAGTGCGCTCCAAGGTGCGCAGGTGCGCGCGAAGTCGAAAGTTGGGTTAATTGTCCGGTTTGCCTCGGGTGCGCACCTTGCGTGCACCTTCGCCAGGGTGGGCGCCTTGGTGCGCACACCTTGGCTGGGCTGCGCACCCGGGCGCGCACACCTTGGCACCCGCGTTTCCTTCATTTTAAATTTTTTTTTTTTACAATCTCTCAAGTGGGAAATTCTATAATCTCAACTTTTTTTGCCTTTTCAGGAAACTTTTGAATGGAGCGCATCATTGGTGCGCTCCGAAGTGTGCTCCAAGGTGCGCACCTCTGGTGTGCTCCAAAGCTCTCTCCAGCTGCGTGCACCTGCCCCGGCCGCGCACCCGGCCCCGCCCAGCTTCGCTCACCTGTCCCGGGCGTCTGGTGCGGAACCTTAGAGTAAGAAACATCACCGTGCACCTTGGCCAACGTGCGCGACTCGACCGAGCGCGCACTGGCCGAGGTGCACACCGATTTCACCTGGGTGCGCGCGCAGCACCTCGGGCGCACCGGGGTGCGCGCACAACGCCCGGGTTGCACCGTGGCCTGTGTGCTCGGGGCGCCTCGGGTGCGCGCTCGGTGTCGCCCCCCGCGCGCGCGGTAGTGCGGGCAGCGCACCCCGGCCCGGCCCGGCCCCGACGAGAACGCAAACGGGCAAAAGGTTTATTCAAATAGCATTGCGACGCCCGGCGAAAAACTAAGAAAGGGTGCAACACCGGGACTTCCCGGGAGGTCACCCATCCCAGTACTACTCCGGCCCAAGCGCGCTTAACTGCGGAGTTCTGATGGGATCCGGTGCACTAACGCTGGTATGATCGCACCCGTTATGAGCTTGTCGCAGTGTGTACTTAGCAAACCGCGACCCACGTGCGAATCCACCCCGGCCACCCACCCCCGTCGAGGTGCACACCCTCCCTCGCGAAGTGCGCCCCGTTCGCCAAGTGTGAGCCCTGCCCGGGTGCGCGCACCTTGCTAGGGCGTCGGGTGTGCACCCGGCCCGGCCTACGTGCGTGCACCTGGACGGGGCGTCGTGTGCGTGCAGTGTCCCGTCTGCAACGCGGTGCCCACACACCACCTCGGGCGCAACGACCTGCGCTCACATGTGGGCCGAGTGCACCTTGGTGCATGTTCGGGGCGCCTCGGGTGCACGCTCGATCTTGCCCCGGTGCACCAAGGCGCTCGGTTTGCCCCGGGTGCGCACTTGGTGCAAGGTGGGCACCCAAAATAGGGATCAAGCACCAAAACACAAGTTTCGGGATGCAAAATGGGACCCAAGGACCACAAATGCGTTCCAAGACCCATGATGGGTCCACGAGAACAAAAATGTGTTCCGAGACTTAATAAACAAATATTGGGTTTTAGGAGAAGAAACATGCTCTGATGCCCAAAACGAGAATCGACCCCGAAAAGGCCACAGGCCAAAAGTGGGATGCGAGACAAAAAAAAATGGGACCCGAGGACCAAAATTGGGTTCCCAGGTCGAAGACAGGGCAACCGGACAAGAAACGACCTCTAAGGCTCGAAATGAGTCCCGACGACTAAAACTTGACAAGAAGCACCCATCAGGCACCCAACTCGACACCCATGGGATGCCGACCCACCCGGGCTTCCACCTAGCACACCTTGGCACCCACCCACCCTCGCACCCAACCTCGCACCCAACTTAGCACCTTTGAACCCACATTGGCACTCACCCTGACCCTGGCACCTTGGAACCCACATTGGCACTCACCTTGACCCTGGCACCCACCTTTGCACTCACCTTGGGACCCACCCTGGCTCCCACCTCGGCACCCACCCAGACACCCACCTTGGTTCCTTGGCACCCACCTTGGATCCTTGGCACCCACCCCGACACCCACCTTGGCACGCAACTTGGCTACTTGCCACCCACCTTGGCTCCTTGACGCCCACCCCGACAACCACCCCGTGACCTACCCTGGCTAGGGTTGGTGCACACCCACCCTGGTGCCCACCTTGGCACCCACCCCATGACCCACCTTGGCACGCACCTTAGTACCCACCCCGTTACCCACCCTAGGACCCACCCCGTGACCCACCTTGGCCAGGGTGGGTGCCTTGGTGCGCACAACTTGCCTGGGCTGCACACCAGGGCGGGCTCAAGATGGCACCCGCGTTCCGTTTTTTTCACTATCTTTCAAAACGGAAATTTTAAAATCTCGTTTTTTTTTTTTTTTTGCCTTTTCTGGAAATTAGTGAAGGCAGCGCATCAAAGGTGCGCAATGCTGGTGCGAACCCGGGAGCGCTCCGATGTGTGCTCCAAGGTGCGGCGTGCACGAAGTCCGAGCCCGGCTTGCCCCGGGTGCGCACCTCGCGTGCACCTTCGCCGGGGTGAGCACCTTGGCTGGGTTGCGCGCCCTGGTGCGCACCAAGGAGCGCTCTGAAGTGTGCTCCAAGGTGCGGCGTGCACGAAGTCGGAGCTCGGTTTGCCCCGGGTGTGCACCTCGGGTGCGCACCTCGCGTGCACCTTCGCTGCGGTGGGCACCTTGGCTGGGTTGCGCGCCTTGGTGGGCACCATGCAGTGCACGAAGTCGGAGCCCGGTTTGCCCCGGGCGCGCACCTCCGCCAGGGTGGGCACCTTGGTGCGCACAACTTGCCTGGGCTGCGCACCAGGAAGGGCTCAAGATGGCACCCGCGTTCCGTTTTTTTCACTATCTTTCAGAACGGAAATTTTAAAATATCGTTTTTTTTTGCCTTTTCTGGAAATTAGTGAAGGCAGCGCATCAAAGGTGCGCAACGCTGGTGCGAACCTGGGAGCGCTCCGATGTGTGCTCCAAGGTGCGGCGTGCACGAAGTCGGAGCCCGGTTTGCCCCGGGTGCGCCCTGGTGGGCACCATGGTGCGCACCAAGGAGCGCTCCGAAGTGTGCTCCAAGGTGCGGCCTGCACGAAGTCGGAGCCCGGTTTGCCCCGGGCGTGCACCGCGGGTGGGCACCTTGGTGCGCATGCCTTGCCTGGGCTGCGCACCAGGGCGGGCTCAAGATGGCACCCGCGTTCCGTTTTTTTCACTATCTTTCAAAACGGAAATTTTAAAATCTCATTTTTTTTTGCCTTTTCTGGAAATTAGTGAAGGCAGCGCATCAAAGGTGCGCACCTCGCTGCCCACCACGGTGCGCAACGCCGGTGGGCACCCGGGAGTGCTTCGAAGTGTGCTCCAAGGTGCTGCGTGCACGTTGTCGGAGCCCGGTTTGCCCCGGGTGCGCACCTCGCGTGCACCTTCGTCGGGGTGGGCACCTTGGCTGGGTTTGCCCCGGCTGCGCTCCGAAGCGGGGTTATTGGAGCGCCGCCTCTTTTTTTGTCGGAGCGTTTGGTGGGGTTTCTCGCATTGGCTCTTCCCAGGCCCGGTTGCCACCCTGGCGCGCACGAAGTCGGAAGTAGGGTTAATTGCCCGGGTGCGCACCTTTGCCAGGGTGGGCACCTTACCTGGGCTGTGCACCAGGGCGGGCTCAAGATGGCACCCGCGTTCCGTTTTTTTCACTATCTTTCAAAACGGAAATTTTAAAATCTCCTCTTTTTTTTGCCTTTTCTGGAAATTAGTGAAGGCAGCGCATCAAAGGTGCGCACCTCGCTGCCCACCTTGGTGTGCTCTGAGGTGCGCACCCGGGAGCGCTACGAAGTGTGCTCCAAGGTGCGGCGTGCACGTTGTCGGAGCCCGGTTTGCCCCGGGTGCGCACCTCGCCTGCACCTTGGCCGGGGTGGGCACCCTGGCTGGGTTTGCCCAGGGTGCGCTCCGAAGCGGGGTTACTGGAGCGCCCCCTCTTTTTTTGTCAGAGCGTTTGGTGGGGTTTCTCGCATTGGCTCTTCCCAGGCCCGGTTGTTGGGTGCGCTCCCACCCTGGCGCGCGCGAAGTTGGAAGTTGGGTTAATTGCCCGGGCGCGCACCTTCGCCAGGGTGGGCACCTTGGTGCGCACACCTTGGCTGGGCTGCGCACCAGGGCGGGCTCAAGATGGCACCAGCATTCCCTTTTTCTCACTATCTTTCAAAACGGAAATTTTAAAATCTCGTTTTCTTTTGCCTTTTATGGAAATTAGTGAAGGCATCGCATCAAAGGTGCGCACCTCGCTGCCCACCTTGGTGTGCTCCGAGGTGCCCACCACGGTGCGCTCCGAGGTGCCCACCACGGTGCGCAACGCCGGTGCGAACCCGGGAGCGCCCCGATGTGTGCTCCAAGGTGCGGCGTGCACGAAGCCGGACCCCGGTTTGCCCCGGGTGCGCACCTCGCGTGCACCTTGGTGCGCACACCTTGGCTGGGTTGCGCGGCCTGGTGGGCACCATGGTGCGCACCAAGGAGCGCTCCGAAGTGTGCTCCAAGGTGCGGCGTGCACGAAGTCCTAGCCCGGTTTGCCCCGGGTGCGCACCTTCGCCGCGGTGGGCACCATGGCGTGCACGAAGTCGGAGCCCGGTTTGCCCCGGGTGCGCACCTCGCGTGCACCTTCGCCGGGGTGGGCACCTCGGCTGGGTTGCGCGCCCTGGTGCGCACCAAGGAGCGCTCCGAAGTGTGCTCCAAGGTGCGGCGTGCACGAAGTCGGAGCCCGGTTTGCCCCGGGTGCGCACCTTCGCCGCGGTGGGCACCCTGGTGCGCACCATGGCGTGCACGAAGTCGGAGCCCGGTTTGCCCCGGGTGCGCACCTCGCGTGCACCTTCGGCGGGGTTGCGCGCCCTGGTGCGCACCAAGGAGCGCTCCGAAGTGTGCTCCAAGGTGCGGCGTGCACGAAGTCGGAGCCCGGTTTGCCCCCGGTGCGCACCTCGCGTGCACCTTCGGCGGGGTTGCGCGCCCTGGTGGGCACCATGGTGCGCACCAAGGAGCGCTCCGAAGTGTGCTCCAAGGTGCGGCGTGCACGAAGTCGGAGCCCGGTTTGCCCCGGGTGCGCACCTCGCGTGCACCTTCGCCGCGGTGGGCACCATGGCGTGCACGAAGTCGGAGCCCGGTTTGCCCCGGGTGCGCACCTCGCGTGCACCTTCGCCGCGGTGGGCACCATGGCGTGCACGAAGTCGGAGCCCGGTTTGCCCCGGGTGCGCACCTCGCGTGCACCTTCGCTGGGGTGGGCACCTCGGCTGGGTTGCGCGCCCTGGTGCGCACCAAGGAGCGCTCCGAAGTGTGCTCCAAGGTGCGGCGTGCACGAAGTCGGAGCCCGGTTTGCCCCGGGTGCGCACCTCGCGTGCACCTTCGCCGCGGTGGGCACCATGGCGTGCACGAAGTCGGAGCCCGGTTTGCCCCGGGTGCGCACCCCGCGTGCACCTTCGCCGGGGTGGGCACCTCGGCTGGGTTGCGCGCCCTGGTGCGCACCAAGGAGCGCTCCGAAGTGTGCTCCAAGGTGCGGCGTGCACGAAGTCGGAGCCCGGTTTACCCCGGGTGCGCACCTCGCGTGCACCTTCGCCGCGGTGGGCACCTTGGCTGGGTTGGGCACCATTGAGCGCTCCGAAGTGTGCTCCAAGGTGCGCACCATGGCCCTCCAAGGTGCGCAGCATGGCGTGCACGAAGTCGGAGCCCGGTTTGCCCCGGGTGCGCACCTCGCGTGCACCTTCGCCAGGGTGGGCACCTCGGTGCGCACACCTTCTCAATGTTTTCTTGCCTTTTCTGGAAATTGGTGAAGGCAGCGCATCAAAGGTGCGCACCTCGGTGTGCTCCGAGGTGCGAACCCGAGAGCGCTCCGAGGTGCCCACGAAGTCGAAAGTCGGGTTAATTGCATTGTTTTCCCCGGGTGCGCTCCGAGGTGCGCAACATCGGTGCGCACCAAGGAGGGCTCCGAAGTGTGCTCCAAGGTGCGCACGATTCGGAGCTCGGTTTGCCCGGGGTGCGCACACCTTGGCTGGGTTGCGCACCCTTTGTGCGCTCCAAGGTGCGCACGAAGTCGGAGCTCGGTTTGCCCCGGGTGCGCACCTTCGCCAGGGTGCGCACCTTGATGCGCACGCCTTGGCTGGGCTGCGCACCTTGGTGGGCGCCATGGTGCGCACCTTTCGTGCGCTCCAAGGTGCGCACGAAGTCGGAGCTCGGTTTGCCCCGGGTGCGCACCTTGGTGGGCGCCATGGTGCACTCCGAGGTGCCCAAGATTGGTGCGCACCAAGGAGCGCTCCGAAGTGCGCTCCAAGGTGCGCAGGTGCGCGCGAAGTCGAAAGTTGGGTTAATTGTCCGGTTTGCCTCGGGTGCGCACCTTGCGTGCACCTTCGCCAGGGTGGGCGCCTTGGTGCGCACACCTTGGCTGGGCTGCGCACCCGGGCGCGCACACCTTGGCACCCGCGTTTCCTTCATTTTAAATTTTTTTTTTTTACAATCTCTCAAGTGGGAAATTCTATAATCTCAACTTTTTTTGCCTTTTCAGGAAACTTTTGAATGGAGCGCATCATTGGTGCGCTCCGAAGTGTGCTCCAAGGTGCGCACCTCTGGTGTGCTCCAAAGCTCTCTCCAGCTGCGTGCACCTGCCCCGGCCGCGCACCCGGCCCCGCCCAGCTTCGCTCACCTGTCCCGGGCGTCTGGTGCGGAACCTTAGAGTAAGAAACATCACCGTGCACCTTGGCCAACGTGCGCGACTCGACCGAGCGCGCACTGGCCGAGGTGCACACCGATTTCACCTGGGTGCGCGCGCAGCACCTCGGGCGCACCGGGGTGCGCGCACAACGCCCGGGTTGCACCGTGGCCTGTGTGCTCGGGGCGCCTCGGGTGCGCGCTCGGTGTCGCCCCCGCGCGCGCGGTAGTGCGGGCAGCGCACCCCGGCCCGGCCCGGCCCCGACGAGAACGCAAACGGGCAAAAGGTTTATTCAAATAGCATTGCGACGCCCGGCGAAAAACTAAGAAAGGGTGCAACACCGGGACTTCCCGGGAGGTCACCCATCCCAGTACTACTCCGGCCCAAGCGCGCTTAACTGCGGAGTTCTGATGGGATCCGGTGCACTAACGCTGGTATGATCGCACCCGTTATGAGCTTGTCGCAGTGTGTACTTAGCAAACCGCGACCCACGTGCGAATCCACCCCGGCCACCCACCCCCGTCGAGGTGCACACCCTCCCTCGCGAAGTGCGCCCCGTTCGCCAAGTGTGAGCCCTGCCCGGGTGCGCGCACCTTGCTAGGGCGTCGGGTGTGCACCCGGCCCGGCCTACGTGCGTGCACCTGGACGGGGCGTCGTGTGCGTGCAGTGTCCCGTCTGCAACGCGGTGCCCACACACCACCTCGGGCGCAACGACCTGCGCTCACATGTGGGCCGAGTGCACCTTGGTGCATGTTCGGGGCGCCTCGGGTGCACGCTCGATCTTGCCCCGGTGCACCAAGGCGCTCGGTTTGCCCCGGGTGCGCACTTGGTGCAAGGTGGGCACCCAAAATAGGGATCAAGCACCAAAACACAAGTTTCGGGATGCAAAATGGGACCCAAGGACCACAAATGCGTTCCAAGACCCATGATGGGTCCACGAGAACAAAAATGTGTTCCGAGACTTAATAAACAAATATTGGGTTTTAGGAGAAGAAACATGCTCTGATGCCCAAAACGAGAATCGACCCCGAAAAGGCCACAGGCCAAAAGTGGGATGCGAGACAAAAAAAAATGGGACCCGAGGACCAAAATTGGGTTCCCAGGTCGAAGACAGGGCAACCGGACAAGAAACGACCTCTAAGGCTCGAAATGAGTCCCGACGACTAAAACTTGACAAGAAGCACCCATCAGGCACCCAACTCGACACCCATGGGATGCCGACCCACCCGGGCTTCCACCTAGCACACCTTGGCACCCACCCACCCTCGCACCCAACCTCGCACCCAACTTAGCACCTTTGAACCCACATTGGCACTCACCCTGACCCTGGCACCTTGGAACCCACATTGGCACTCACCTTGACCCTGGCACCCACCTTTGCACTCACCTTGGGACCCACCCTGGCTCCCACCTCGGCACCCACCCAGACACCCACCTTGGTTCCTTGGCACCCACCTTGGATCCTTGGCACCCACCCCGACACCCACCTTGGCACGCAACTTGGCTACTTGCCACCCACCTTGGCTCCTTGACGCCCACCCCGACAACCACCCCGTGACCTACCCTGGCTAGGGTTGGTGCACACCCACCCTGGTGCCCACCTTGGCACCCACCCCATGACCCACCTTGGCACGCACCTTAGTACCCACCCCGTTACCCACCCTAGGACCCACCCCGTGACCCACCTTGGCCAGGGTGGGTGCACCCACCCTGGTGCCCACCTTGGCACCCACCCATCCTAGCACCCAGCCTGTGACCGGGCTTGGAACCCAACCTTGCACCCGTCTTGGCCAGTGTGGGTGCGCACCCATCCTGGCACCCACGTTGTGACACACCCTTTAACCCACGCACCCTAGCAGCCACGTTGGCACCCACCTTGGAACACAACCTAGCAACTTGGCACCCACCCCGTGACCCACCTTGGCATCCACCATAGCAGTCGCCCACTTGGCACCCACCTTGGAACCCAAGTTGGCACCCACCTCGGCACCCACCTTGACACTTGTGGACCCACCTTGCCACTCACCCTAGCATCGACCCATCCTAGCACCCACCCTGGCACCTTTGCACCCTAGCACTCACCCATCCTAGCACCTAACCTGTGACCCACCTTGACACTCACCCTCGCACCCACCTTGGAACCCAACCTAGCACCCACCCACCCTGACACCAACCCTAGCACCTACCCACCCTTGCACCCACCCTGTGACCCATCTTGGCACCCACCCATCCTACCACTCAACCTATCACCCACCTTCTCACCCACCTTGGCATCCACCTTAGCACCCACCCACACTGGCACCTTGGCACCCACCTCGGGCAAGGTGGGTGCACACCCACCCTGACACCCAATTTAGAACCAACCGAGCATGTTACCCACCTTGGCACCCACATTGCAGCCCACCCTAGTACCCACCCTATGACCCACATTGGCATCCACACCCTAGCACCCAGGCACCTCGACACCCGCCTTGACACGCACCCTAGCACTAAACCTGTGACCCACCTTGGAACTCACCCTAGAACCCACCCACCCTGTGAACCACCTTGGCATCCACCTTAGCACCCACCCACCTTGGCACCCACTCTAGCACTCACCCATCCTAACACCCAACTTGTTACCCACCTTGGCACCCGCCCTCGCGTCCACCTTGAAACCCACCCTAGCACCCACCCACGCAGGAGCCCACCTTGGCACCCAACCTAACACCCACGCATCCTGGCACCCAACTTGTGACCCACCTTGGAACCCACCCTAGTACCCACCTTTGAACCCACTATATCACCAACCCACCTTGGCACCCACCCTATGACCCTCTTTGGAATCCACCCTAGCACGCACCCACCCTGGCACCCACCATGGAGCGCACCCTAGCACCCACCCACCTCGGCACGCACCTCAACACCCACCTTGGTGTGCGCACTGCGCCAACCTCTCAAAGACCCTATGTGGTGCGCTCCAAAGTGTACACCTTTGGTGCGCTCCAAGGTGCGCACCTTTGGTGCACACCGAGGTGCACACCAAAGTGTGCACCGAGGTGAGCACCAAAGTGCACTCCAAGGTGCACACCAAGGCGTGCACCTTTGGTGCGGTCAATGCAAACGAATTCGGAAGTTGGGGTCGATGTCCTAATCGCTGCTGCAGACTACACGTATGAGAATCGGACAAATAGCTTTATATAGGGGAGGTGTTGCGTTTGATGGGTCGACTCCCCTGGTTGTGTGCACTGCACCAACTTCAAAGACCCTGTCTTGTTTAAGAAGTCAAAAGTTGGGGTGGATGTCCTAATCATTGCTGCAGTCTACGCATGTATGAGAATCAGACAAATAGCTTATATAGGGGAGGTGTTGCATTCGGTGGGTTGACTCCCCTGGTTGTGCGCACTGCGCCAACCTCAAAGACCCCGCATAGCAGAAGAAGTCGGAAGTCGGATTTTGGTGAGCACCAAGGCGTGCACCTTTGGTGCGGTCAACGCAGACGAATTCAGAAGTTGGGGTGGATGTCCTAATCGTTGTTGCAGGCTACACATGTATGAGAATCAGACAAATAGCTTATATAGGGGAGGTGTTGGGTTTGATGGGTCAACTCCCTTGGTTGTGCGCATTACGCCAACCTCAAAGACCTTGTTTTCGTTAAGAAGTCAAAAGTTGGGGTCAATGTCCTAATGGCTCCTGTAGGCTACACATGTATGAGAATCGGACAAATAGCTTATGTAAGGGGCTGTTGTCTCAGGGAGATCAGTAGGCTTCTGGGGTTGTAAGTCCCTTGTTATTCTCAACAGGTGGAAGTTGTGGTGATTGACAGAGGGTTAATGCCAAGCTACAGTTGTGTGAGAATTGGACGAAAAACTTATATATGGGGGTCGGTTGAAAGAATAGCCGAGTGCCAGGAGTGCACCAAGGTGGTCTGCGGTAGACACCTCCTCCTAGGGGTGAAGAAGAGTAACCCTGCCCTCTAGTCTCAGGGAGATAGAGGTCCTACATGGACATTAGGGGTGAAGTAGAGTAACCCCGCCTTATCATTGGATGGTGAGGTTTACTGGTGGATGCATTCTCATGGTCCCTATCTCAGTGAAGCGGAGTAACTGAGCCAATGTTGGGGATGACTCCCGGGGAGTTATCGATGACCCGAGGACTAGGGAAGTGGAGTACCTAGGCTCTTGCGAGAAGGATGATCGTGCAATGGATTGTCCCGGTTGGGGAAATGGAGTACCCAAGATCTTGTAAGGGGGATGGCCGTGCAATGGGCTATCTATATCGGAATGTTGGAGCTTGAGAGTTGGGCAAGCTATGTGGGTTGAGTTGCAGAGCTGGAAGTCCATGTGTCTTGTGGAACAAGTGGGGTGATGTGCCGGGCACGCACCTAGGTTACCTGAAGTGGGATTTGCATAGAGGTCCGGGATCTCAAGGCCCTAGAGTGGGGGTCAAATGTGGCAGTAGGGACTGGGTTCCGAAAGTGCGCTCATGTGGAGCCGAGCCATGAGGCGAGTCCAAGAGGGTGACAAAGATGGATGAGTTGCATGACCGAAAAGTGGACATGGTCCATAGGCGAGTTGTTCTGGGAGCACAGCCGAGTTGAAGGAGAGTTCAGCGACCAAGGATATTGGGTTGGATCATGGAGCGAAGAGCTTGGTGCCCAAGTAGGAGTGCAAGGTGTTTTGTCAGTCTGAGAGGCTTAGACTGAGTGTTTGCATGGAGCTGGTTATTGTGCATAGGATGTACAGGGAACCGGGTTCACCAGTGAAGCCATGTAGGCATAGGCCAAGGGCCCGAAGCAGTGTGACTTGGAGTCCTTGTTCAGGAAGGAGTTCTGAGTTGTGTACTGGGTAAGCCGTCACGGGCTCGAGAGAGAGTCAGTGGTGTGCCAGGTTGAGTTCCGAAGGAGACAGGGTCTTCGTGGATCAGGAGTCTATATGTGAAGCTATCGCCAGGGGCGAGGTGCAGTGGTATCTGTGTTGGTGTTTCAAGAGTGGACGTTGATCTAGGGGCAGGAACTTGTAATCGAATGCTTGGGAAGTATTCAGGATAGTGACCAGCGACAGAGTTGGAATTGTTTGTAGATTGAGCCAGGGGCCGCCTCTTCATAACAATAAAGCTATCTATTGCCCCAGTGTTGTGTTCATTGTGTGGAGATGGACAAACAGGAAGCTAGCTCAGGGAGTCTAGTCATCCCATGAGATATGTTTGGTGCTTGAGGGTTCAGAGGAGCTGAGGGAGGCCAACATGGGGTGCCAGTGCTGTGGGAGTACTGGGCATGCTCAGGGAGTGTGCAAAGTTGGAGCCGGAGGACTTAAGGAGTTCCGGATGGGTCAGTGTTAGTAGTCAGGGTCTTATGGGGGACTCAAGAAGACGAAGGCATTGAGGAGACCTGTAAGCTTGTACCAGGGGTGCAAGGATGGTGCGACAAGACAGTGCTAGAGTAGAGTCGGGGACTTGAAGGGAGTGCTAGGAGCATCAGGATGAAAGAAACCCGTGAGAGGGTTGGCATGCACTTCTATTCCGCATGGGTGTGTGTTAATGTGGTCAGGTGGTGGACACTTGAAAAGGGTATGGCGTAGTCTGGAAACAAGAAAGGACTTGTCCGCAATGGAAGTCGTGAGTAAGGTTTGCCAGTGCCGCATGAGGTTTGACCTCCTTTGGAAGGAAAAAGCTTGTTTGGGCAGCAGGCCGGTCTAGCCCCGTGACAGTTGGTATCAGAGCATAAAAATTGGCAGGGCCAGTTAGATGAGCTGAGGTAGCTGGGCTATCAAGTGGTCAGAGGAAGACTGCAAAGGCGGATTGTGGTTTGCAGTGTCAAGGACAGGTAGACCAGGGTGGCTAGCAGGGCGTGGTCACTAAAAATGTGAGGCCAATCCAGGTAGGGATAAGGATGGTGAAGTCCGTGGTCGAGTTCCATGAGTGGTAGTCAGCTGGTTGGAGTTTGTGCCTGGGGCCGAGTTCCATCGGGAAGGGACTATGCTAGTGGAGCGACAAGGGATCAGGAGTGGATCTCTTGGTTGGGAAAATCTTGCACAGGAAGTGCCTTAGTAGTTCGAGTGGAGCGAAGTAGGCAAGGTGTGAGTCGGTATTGAACTGGGTTCAGTGCTGGAAGCAGTCGGCAGGGCCGCAAGATTTGATATGGCAGTGTCCAAGGGCAGTGGCATTTAAGACCAGTCAAAGGAGTTAGGAGCTGCGAGGAACAGTGTGGTGTAGGGTCTTGTCAAGGACAGATCCGAGGTGAAATCGATGGAGCTGTAAGGTACAGTGTGGTGTAGGATCTTGTCAAGGACGGGTCCGAGGTGTAACAATTTGGGCTGTGGATGGCGTAAGGTCGTTCCCAGTGTGGTGTAGGGTTGTGCCCGGGGCATAATCCGAGGCATAAATTGGGTGGCGAAGCAGGTCCAATGGTGGAAAGCCAGTGAGGGGCCAAGTCACAAAGGAAGTCAAGGGAAAGAGGTAGTACCTTGCCCACATTGGATGTGGTTTGCAAAGGCATCGGGCACAAGAGGTTGGCTAGCTTACAAATGTTGGTGGCTTCTTTGGGTTGCAGCACCGAGGGCGCAGGGCGTTCCGTGGACAGTGCGTCAATCAGACAAAGTGGCACAATGGATGGAAGTGAGTTCACTGAATGTGTAGGATGTAATGCAAGAGTTGGGTGTCTTTAGGGAAGTGCACCTAAGATGTAGGATTGTGTCTGGGACATGATCTGAGGTATGGACTTGTGGCGAGTTAGGTCTGAAGGTTGGGAACCAAAGATGGGACCGTCACAGAGAAAGTCAAGGGAAGGAGAGAGTACCTTGCCCACATTAGATGTGGATTGCAGAGGCATTATGCACGAGAGGTTGGTCGGCTGAATGATGTTGGTAGTTTCTTTGGGTTGCAGCACCGAGGGCGCAGGGCGTTCCGTGGACAGTGCATCAGTCAGACAAAGTAGTACAGCAGATTGAAGTAGACAAGATCAAATGTGTGGGATGCAATGCAAGATGGGTGTCTTCAGGGAAGCGCACCTAGGCAGACTCATGAGGTGTGGGTTTGCGAGAGTACACCATGGAGGTGGAAGTGGTTGACAAGTACCAGGAGGATCATGTGCAACTAGAGGTGGATCAATGGGAGTATGTTGGTTGTTGTTCTTGAGTTGAGTTGTTGGGGATAGGATAAGACGCAGGGCGCACCGGGGTCAGTCAACAGGCAATCAGGATGACACTACAGAAAGGAAGTTGAGAGCTGAAGGTTGAATATGCGACTTGGGAAGTCAGTTCGGTGTTTTGGTTAGTGGAGTATGTGTCTTCAGGGTGGCCAGATACCAGGGGCTTGCACAACAGGGTTGGTAGCAGGCATGTCTTTCAGTGGATGCTAGGATTGGATCCGGGAGCAGTGGAAGTTGGAAGACAAGGGTGTCGTCGAGGATGGCACTAGTGGCTGAGTTGAGAGGTGAGCATGGTTTGTGGTGTTTTGTCGTGTTGCAGTGCAAACGGTGGAGTCTTGGAGATGTAGAAGCCGGTATGGGGCATGGTGCAACCGAATATCACAGAGTTGTTTCACAGATGTTCAAACAAGGACAGTCATCTCAGTGAAAGTCAAGAACGGGGTTCTTGCAATATGTTGTTGAGTCGGGGACTAGCAGCAAAGATCAGTTGGAGGTAAGGAAGCGTCTTCACAAGATCAGTGCGGAGGCAGTGAGTTGGACTCAGAGTGTTGCCGAAGCGAGTTAGCCATGGATGGGATTCATGCAAGTGAAAGTCCAGTATGGGGTATGCTGGCAAGTATCAAGTATGTCAGGGACAAAAACGATACAAGTGCAGGGCACAGTGAATCCGAAGTTCACTTTTAACAGGTCCTAATGTTGCGAAGGACGAGACTCGGGTCGAATGGTCCGGCGCCGAGGACGTCGCCTGTTTTAAGTGGGGGAGGATGTAAGGGGCTGTTGTCTCAGGGAGATCAGTAGGCTTCTGGGGTTGTAAGTCCCTTGTTATTCTCAACAGGTGGAAGTTGTGGTGATTGACAGAGGGTTAATGCCAAGCTACAGTTGTGTGAGAATTGGACGAAAAACTTATATATGGGGGTCGGTTGAAAGAATAGCCGAGTGCCAGGAGTGCACCAAGGTGGTCTGCGGTAGACACCTCCTCCTAGGGGTGAAGAAGAGTAACCCTGCCCTCTAGTCTCAGGGAGATAGAGGTCCTACATGGACATTAGGGGTGAAGTAGAGTAACCCCGCCTTATCATTGGATGGTGAGGTTTACTGGTGGATGCATTCTCATGGTCCCTATCTCAGTGAAGCGGAGTAACTGAGCCAATGTTGGGGATGACTCCCGGGGAGTTATCGATGACCCGAGGACTAGGGAAGTGGAGTACCTAGGCTCTTGCGAGAAGGATGATCGTGCAATGGATTGTCCCGGTTGGGGAAATGGAGTACCCAAGATCTTGTAAGGGGGATGGCCGTGCAATGGGCTATCTATATCGGAATGTTGGAGCTTGAGAGTTGGGCAAGCTATGTGGGTTGAGTTGCAGAGCTGGAAGTCCATGTGTCTTGTGGAACAAGTGGGGTGATGTGCCGGGCACGCACCTAGGTTACCTGAAGTGGGATTTGCATAGAGGTCCGGGATCTCAAGGCCCTAGAGTGGGGGTCAAATGTGGCAGTAGGGACTGGGTTCCGAAAGTGCGCTCATGTGGAGCCGAGCCATGAGGCGAGTCCAAGAGGGTGACAAAGATGGATGAGTTGCATGACCGAAAAGTGGACATGGTCCATAGGCGAGTTGTTCTGGGAGCACAGCCGAGTTGAAGGAGAGTTCAGCGACCAAGGATATTGGGTTGGATCATGGAGCGAAGAGCTTGGTGCCCAAGTAGGAGTGCAAGGTGTTTTGTCAGTCTGAGAGGCTTAGACTGAGTGTTTGCATGGAGCTGGTTATTGTGCATAGGATGTACAGGGAACCGGGTTCACCAGTGAAGCCATGTAGGCATAGGCCAAGGGCCCGAAGCAGTGTGACTTGGAGTCCTTGTTCAGGAAGGAGTTCTGAGTTGTGTACTGGGTAAGCCGTCACGGGCTCGAGAGAGAGTCAGTGGTGTGCCAGGTTGAGTTCCGAAGGAGACAGGGTCTTCGTGGATCAGGAGTCTATATGTGAAGCTATCGCCAGGGGCGAGGTGCAGTGGTATCTGTGTTGGTGTTTCAAGAGTGGACGTTGATCTAGGGGCAGGAACTTGTAATCGAATGCTTGGGAAGTATTCAGGATAGTGACCAGCGACAGAGTTGGAATTGTTTGTAGATTGAGCCAGGGGCCGCCTCTTCATAACAATAAAGCTATCTATTGCCCCAGTGTTGTGTTCATTGTGTGGAGATGGACAAACAGGAAGCTAGCTCAGGGAGTCTAGTCATCCCATGAGATATGTTTGGTGCTTGAGGGTTCAGAGGAGCTGAGGGAGGCCAACATGGGGTGCCAGTGCTGTGGGAGTACTGGGCATGCTCAGGGAGTGTGCAAAGTTGGAGCCGGAGGACTTAAGGAGTTCCGGATGGGTCAGTGTTAGTAGTCAGGGTCTTATGGGGGACTCAAGAAGACGAAGGCATTGAGGAGACCTGTAAGCTTGTACCAGGGGTGCAAGGATGGTGCGACAAGACAGTGCTAGAGTAGAGTCGGGGACTTGAAGGGAGTGCTAGGAGCATCAAGATGAAAGAAACCCGTGAGAGGGTTGGCATGCACTTCTATTCCGCATGGGTGTGTGTTAATGTGGTCAGGTGGTGGACACTTGAAAAGGGTATGGCGTAGTCTGGAAACAAGAAAGGACTTGTCCGCAATGGAAGTCGTGAGTAAGGTTTGCCAGTGCCGCATGAGGTTTGACCTCCTTTGGAAGGAAAAAGCTTGTTTGGGCAGCAGGCCGGTCTAGCCCCGTGACAGCTTATATAGGGGAGGTGTTGGGTTTGATGGGTCGACTCCCCTGGTTGTGCGCATTACGTCAACCTCAAAGACCTTGTTTTCGTTAAGAAGTCAAAAGTTGGGGTCGATCTCCTAATTGCTCCTGTAGACTACACATGTATGAGAATCAGACAAATAGCTTATATAGGGGAGGTGTTGGGTTTGATGGGTTGACTCCCCTAGTTGTTCGCATTACACCAACCTCAAAGACCTTGTTTTCGTTTAGAAGCCGAAAGTTGGGGTCGATGTCCTAATTGCTCCTGCAGGCTACGCATGTATGAGAATCAGACAAATAGCTTATATAGGGGAGGTGTTGGGTTTGATGGGTCGACTCCCCTGGTTGTGCGCATTGCGCCAACCTCAAAGACCCTGCATTGCGGATGAAGTCGAAAGTCAGAGTTTGGTGTGCTACAAGGTGTGGTCGAAGGTGCTCACCTAGGTGTGCACCTTTGGAGCGCAGGAAAAGTGCCCTCCAAAAGTGCGCACCTTTGGAGTGCACAAAAGTGCCCTCCAAAAGTGCGCACCTTTGGAGCGCACAAAAGTGCCCTCCAAAAAGTGCCCTCCAAAAGTGCGCACCTTTGGAGCGCACAAAAGTGCCCTCCAAAAAGTGCCCTCCAAAAGTGCGCACCTTTGGAGTGCAGAAAAGTGCCCTCCAAAAAGTGCCCTCCAAAAGTGTGCACCTTTGGAGTGCACAAAAGTGCCCTCCAAAAGTGCGCACCTTTGGAGCGCAGAAAAGTGCCCTCCAAAAAGTGCCCTCCAAAAGTGCGCACCTTTGGAGCGCAGAAAAGTGCCCTCCAAAAAGTGCCCTCCAAAAGTGCGCACCTTTGGAGCGCAGAAAAGTGCCCTCCAAAAAGTGCCCTCCAAAAGTGCGCACCTTTGGAGCGCAGAAAAGTGCCCTCCAAAAAGTGCCCTCCAAAAGTGCGCACCTTTGGAGCGCACAAAAGTGCCCTCCAAAAAGTGCCCTCCAAAAGTGCGCACCTTTGGAGCGCACAAAAGTGCCCTCCAAAAGTGCGCACCTTTGGAGCGCACAAAAGTGCCCTCCAAAAGTGCGCACTTTTGGTGCGCACCAAGGCGCTGGTTCGGTCGTTGCAGGCGAGTTCGGAAGTTGGGGTCGATGTCCTGAGCGGAGGTGCAAACTACACAGGTGTCGGAATCGGACAAATAGCTTATATAGGGGAGGTGTATGCTTCGATGGGTCGACTCCCCAGGTTGAGCGCACCGCGCCAACCTCAAAGACCCTACGGTATGGATGAAGTCGGAAGTTGGGTCCGATGACCGATTCGATTAGTAGGTATGCTCATGAGGTCGGAATTTGGGTCCGATGACCTGCCATGTGCAGGAAGGCGAATGTTGGCACTGTGCGTTGCAAGGTGCACACCAAGGTGCTGGTGCGGTCTTTTTAGTCGAGTTCGGAAGTTGGGGTCGATGTCCTGATCGGAGGTGCAAGCTACACAGGTGTGGGAATCGGACAAATAGCTTATATAGGGGAGGTGTATGCTTCGTTGGGTCGACTCCCCGGGTTGAGCGCACCGCGCCAACCTCAAAGACCCTACGGTATGGATGAAGTCGGAAGTTGGGTCCGATGACCGATTCGATATGTAGGCATACTCGCGAGGTCGGAATTTGGGTCCGATGACCTGCCATGTGCAGGAAGGCGAATGTTGGCACTGTGCGTTGCAAGGTGCGCACCAAGGCGCTGGTTCGGTCGTTGCAGGCGAGTTCGGAAGTTGGGGTCGATGTCCTGATCGGAGGTGCAAACTACACAGGTGTGGGAATCGGACAAATAGCTTATATAGGGGAGGTGTATGCTTCGTTGGGTCGACTCCCCGGGTTGAGCGCACCGCGCCAACCTCAAAGACCCTACGGTATGGATGAAGTCGGAAGTTGTGTCCGATGACCGATTCGATATGTAGGCATACTCGCGAGGTCGGAATTTGGGTCCGATGACCTGCCATGTGCAGGAAGGCGAATGTTGGGACTGTGCGTCGCAAGGTGCGCACCAAGGCGCTGGTGCCGTCGTTGCAGTCGAGTTCGGAAGTTGGGGTCGATGTCCTGGTCAGAGGTGCA
This sequence comes from Cryptomeria japonica, assembly GCF_030272615.1. Lineage (NCBI taxonomy): Eukaryota > Viridiplantae > Streptophyta > Pinopsida > Cupressales > Cupressaceae > Cryptomeria > Cryptomeria japonica. The sequence continues at coordinate 790,500 of NW_026728854.1, read as the reverse complement.
AACTACACAGGTGTGGGAATCGGACAAATAGCTTATATAGGGGAGGTGTATGCTTCGATGGGTCGACTCCCCGGGTTGAGCGCACCGCGCCAACCTCAAAGACCCTACAGTATGGATGAAGTCGGAAGTTGGGTCCGATGACCGATTCGATACGTAGGCATATTGGCGAGGTCTGAATTTGTGTCCGATGACCTGCCATGCGCAGGAAGGCGGAATTTGGGTCCGATGACCGAGTTGATGGCGTGCCATGCGCAGAAAGGCGGAATTTGGGTCCGATGACCGAGTTGATGTTGATGGCCCGCCATGCACAGGAAGGCGGAATTTGGGTCCGATGACCGATTTGAAGGCGTGCCATGCGCAGAAAGGCGGAGTTTGGGTCCGATGACCGAGTTGATATTGATGGCCCGCCATGCGCAGGAAGGCGGAATTTGGGTCCGATGACCTGACATACGCATGGAGTCCGACTCGGGGGCCGATGTTCGATTCGATGACTTGCATTGTGGGTAAAGTCGGAAGTTGTGGTCTTTGACCCGATTCGATGACCAGACTTCGGCTGCTTGAGAATCGGACAAATAACTTATATAGGGGAGGTAGTGTTCTCGAGCATCCTCCCCCCGTGCCCGTTTATGTCGATTGATGCTGGTGCTCGACTGGTTGGAGCGCTCGGATGCAAAAATCTTGCACCAGGATTTATCGATTGTGATGGACACGGCAAGTCTCCTGATTGCTATGCAGGAGCTCATCGTGAATCTCTATGCGGCCTTGGTATGGACTCGACCTGCGGAATGGTTCGGCAATGGTAGTCGCTCCAACACGTCCTTGCAATGGCCACAGAGGTGATTCGACTAGAGCTCCAGTCTAGCTTTTGGGTTGCTTGGCGGACTGGTATAGCCGCGATCGAGTTCCGGCCATGAACGTTTTAGATAGCTCTTGGGCTTTCTGGGACGGAAGTCGGAAGTTTGGGCTGTTGTCCGATTTGATGACCATTCTTCGGATGTGTGAGAATCGGACAAATAACTTATATAGGGGACTGTGTTGTCTCACGCAGCCCCCTCCGTGCCCCTCTATCTCGACCGATGTTGGTGCTTGAAAGGGTTGGGATCGCTCGGATTTATAAACGTGCACCACCATTTGTCGAGTGTGAGGGACGCGGCAGGTCTCCTAAATGCTATACGGGCGCTCTCTGAGAATCTCTATCCGGCCTCGACACAGACTAGTCTTGCTGAATGGTTTGGCACTGGTAGTCGATCCAACACGTCGTTGTTGTGGCCGCCTAGGCGATTCGATTCGAGCCCCCGTCTAGCTTTTGGGTTGCTTGGCGGATTTTGCCCTATCCGCAAGTGAGCTCGGTCCCTAAACGTTCGAGAAACCCGATTGCTATGCGCCGACTCTCTTTCTTGCGAGCCTCCATCTAGCTTTTGGGTCTCTACGGAACGGAAGTCGGAATCTGGGACCGTTGTTTGATTCGACGAGGCAGACTACGGTTGTGCGAGAATCGGACAAATAACTTATATAGGGGAGGTGTTGACTGGAGCATTCTCCCCCGTGCCCCTCTAACTCGACCAATGCTGGCGCTCGAACGGTGGTAGCGCTCGGATTTTCGTTGAGCGCCAGCATTGGTCGATTTAGAGGGGCATGCGAGATTCCCGAATGCTATGCGAGGGCTCTAACGGAAATGTCTATTGGTTTCGGTATGGATGCAATTGCGAGTGGTTCGGCAAAGGTAGTCGTTCCGATGCGTCCATGTCGTGGCCAAATCGATAATTCGATTTGAGCCCTCGTATAGCATTTGGGTCTCTCGATGTGATTCCGCATTCCAGTCCCTTTGGGCACTGCTTGAGCCGCATCCCAGGGGGTTCCCTTCCCAATAATCTGCCTCGCAACCCGATTGCTATGCGGTGAGGCTCCTCGGCCGCCTCGGAACTATCTGTGTATCAGACGCATCGCGGGATAAGGGGTTGGCAACGGTAGTCGCCCCAAGCGCGTCCGATGCTTGGACCATTCCGAGGCGGCCCTGAAGCCTCTTCCGTCTAGCCGTTGGGTCCTTCTCGCCGCATCCCTTGCCTCGCACCCCGATTGCTATGCGGTGAGGCTCCTCGGCCGCCTTGGAACTATCTGTGTATCAGACGCATCGCGGGATAAGGGGTTGTCACTGGTAGTCGCCCCAAGCGCGTCCGATGCTTGGACCATTCCGAGGCGGCCCTGAAGCCTCTTCCGTCTAGCCGTTGGGTCCTTCTCGCCGCATCCCTCGACTCGCACCCCGATTGCTATGCGGTGAGGCTCCTCGGCCGCCTTGGAACTATCTGTGTATCGGACGCGTCGCGGGATAAGGGGTTGTCACTGGTAGTCGCCCCAAGCGCGTCCGATGCTTGGACCATTCCGAGGCGGCCCTGAAGCCTCTTCCGTCTAGCCGTTGGGTCCTTCTCGCCGCATCCCTCGCCTCGCACCCCGATTGCTATGCGGTGAGGCTCCTCGGCCGCCTTGGAACTATCTGTGTATCGGACGCGTCGCGGGATAAGGGGTTGTCACTGGTAGTCGCCCCAAGCGCGTGCGATGCATGGACCATTCCCAGGCGGCCCTGAAGCCTCTTCCGTCTAGCCGTTGGGTCCTTCTCGCCGCATCCCTCGCCTCGCACCCCGATTGCTATGCGGTGAGGCTCCTCGGCCGCCTTGGAACTATCTGTGTATCGGACGCGTCGCGGGATAAGGGGTTGTCACTGGTAGTCGCCCCAAGCGCGTCCGATGCTTGGACCATTCCGAGGCGGCCCTGAAGCCTCTTCCGTCTAGCCGTTGGGTCCTTCTCGCCGCATCCCTCGCCTCGCACCCCGATTGCTATGCGGTGAGGCTCCTCGGCCGCCTTGGAACTATCTGTGTATCGGACGCGTCGCGGGATAAGGGGTTGTCACTGGTAGTCGCCCCAAGCGCGTCCGATGCTTGGACCATTCCGAGGCGGCCCTGAAGCCTCTTCCGTCTAGCTGTTGGGTCCTTCTCGCCGCATCCCTCGCCTCGCACCCCGATTGCTATGCGGTGAGGCTCCTCGGCCGCCTTGGAACTATCTGTGTATCGGACGCGTCGCGGGATAAGGGGTTGTCACTGGTAGTCGCCCCAAGCGCGTCCGATGCTTGGACCATTCCGAGGCGGCCCTGAAGCCTCTTCCGTCTAGCCGTTGGGTCCTTCTCGCCGCATCCCTCGCCTCGCACCCCGATTGCTATGCGGTGAGGCTCCTCGGCCGCCTTGGAACTATCTGTGTATCGGACGCATCGCGGGATAAGGGGTTGTCACTGGTAGTCGCCCCAAGCGCGTCCGATGCTTGGACCATTCCGAGGCGGCCCTGAAGCCTCTTCCGTCTAGCCGTTGGGTCCTTCTCGCCGCATCCCTCGCCTCGCACCCCGATTGCTATGCGGTGAGGCTCCTCGGCCGCCTTGGAACTATCTGTGTATCGGACGCGTCGCGGGATAAGGGGTTGTCACTGGTAGTCGCCCCAAGCGCGTCCGATGCTTGGACCATTCCGAGGCGGCCCTGAAGCCTCTTCCGTCTAGCCGTTGGGTCCTTCTCGCCGCATCCCTCGCCTCGCACCCCGATTGCTATGCGGTGAGGCTCCTCGGCCGCCTTGGAACTATCTGTGTATCGGACGCGTCGCGGGATAAGGGGTTGTCACTGGTAGTCGCCCCAAGCGCGTCCGATGCTTGGACCATTCCGAGGCGGACCTGAAGCCTCTTCCGTCTAGCCGTTGGGTCCTTCTCGCCGCATCCCTCGCCTCGCACCCCGATTGCTATGCGGTGAGGCTCCTCGGCCGCCTTGGAACTATCTGTGTATCGGACGCGTCGCGGGATAAGGGGTTGTCACTGGTAGTCGCCCCAAGCGCGTCCGATGCTTGGACCATTCCGAGGCGGCCCTGAAGCCTCTTCCGTCTAGCCGTTGGGTCCTTCTTGCCGCATCCCTCGCCTCGCACCCCGATTGCTATGCGGTGAGGCTCCTCGGCCGCCTTGGAACTATCTGTGTATCGGACGCGTCGCGGGATAAGGGGTTGTCACTGGTAGTCGCCCCAAGCGCGTCCGATGCTTGGACCATTCCGAGGCGGCCCTGAAGCCTCTTCCGTCTAGCCGTTGGGTCCTTCTCGCCGCATCCCTCGCCTCGCACCCCGATTGCTATGCGGTGAGGCTCCTCGGCCGCCTTGGAACTATCTGTGTATCGGACGCATCGCGGGATAAGGGGTTGTCACTGGTAGTCGCCCCAAGCGCGTCCGATGCTTGGACCATTCCGAGGCGGCCCTGAAGCCTCTTCCGTCTAGCCGTTGGGTCCTTCTCGCCGCATCCCTCGCCTCGCACCCCGATTGCTATGCGGTGAGGCTCCTCGGCCGCCTTGGAACTATCTGTGTATCGGACGCGTCGCGGGATAAGGGGTTGTCACTGGTAGTCGCCCCAAGCGCGTCCGATGCTTGGACCATTCCGAGGCGGACCTGAAGCCTCTTCCGTCTAGCCGTTGGGTCCTTCTCGCCGCATCCCTCGCCTCGCACCCCGATTGCTATGCGGTGAGGCTCCTCGGCCGCCTTGGAACTATCTGTGTATCGGACGCGTCGCGGGATAAGGGGTTGTCACTGGTAGTCGCCCCAAGCGCGTCCGATGCTTGGACCATTCCGAGGCGGCCCTGAAGCCTCTTCCGTCTAGCCGTTGGGTCCTTCTCGCCGCATCCCTCACCTCGCACCCCGATTGCTATGCGGTGAGGCTCCTCGGCCGCCTTGGAACTATCTGTGTATCGGACGCGTCGCGGGATAAGGGGTTGTCACTGGTAGTCGCCCCAAGCGCGTCCGATGCTTGGACCATTCCGAGGCGGACCTGAAGCCTCTTCCCTCTAGCCGTTGGGGCTTTCTCGCCGCATCCCTCGCCTCGCACCCCGATTGCTATTCGGTGAGGCTCCTCGGCCGCCTTGGAACTATCTGTGTATCGGACGCATCGCGGGATAAGGGGTTGGCAGTGGTAGTCGCCCCAAGCGCGTCCGATGCTTGGACCATTCCGAGGCGGCCCTGCAGCCTCTTCCGTCTAGCCGTTGGGGCCATCTCGCTGCATCCCCCACCTCGCACCACGATTGCTATGCGGTGAGGCTCCTTGGCCGCCTCGGAACTATCTGTGTATCGGACGCATCGCGGGATAAGGGGTTGTCACTGGTAGTCGCCCCAAGCGCGTCCGATGCTTGGACTATTCCGAGGCGGCCCTGCAGCCTCTTCCGTCTAGCCGTTGGGGCCATCTCGCCGCATCCCCCAGCTCCTCGGCCGCCTCGGAACTATCTGTGTATCGGACGCATCGCGGGATAAGGGGTTGGCAGTGGTAGTCGCCCCAAGCGCGTTCGATGCTTGGACTATTCCGAGGCGGCCCCGCAGCCTCTTCCGTCTACCCTTTGGGGCCATCTCGCCGCATCCCTCGCCTCGCACCCCGATTGCTATGCGGTGAGGCTCCTCGGCCGCCTGGGAACTATCTTCGTATCGGATGCATCGCGGGATAAGGGGTTGTCACTGGTAGTCGCCCCAAGCGCGTCCGATGCTTGGACTATTCCGAGGCGGCCCTGTGGCCTCTTCCGTCTAGCCGTTGGGGCCATCTCGCCGCATCCCTCACCTCGCACCCCCATTGCTATGCGGTGAGGCTCCTCGGCCGCCTTGGAACTGTCTTCGTATCGGAAGCATCGCGGGATAAGGGGTTGTCACTGGTAGTCGCCCCAAGCGCGTCCGATGCTTGGACTATTCCGAGGCGGCCCTGCAGCCTCTTCCGTCTAGCCGTTGGGGCCATCTCGCCGCATCCCCCACCTCGCACCCGGATTGCTATGCGGTGAGGCTCCTCGGCCGCCTTGGAACTATCTTCGTATCGGACGCATCGCGGGATAAGGGGTTGTCACTGGTAGTCGCCCCAAGCGCGTCCGATGCTTGGACTATTCCGACGCGGCCCTGTGGCCTCTTCCGTCTAGCCGTTGGGGCCATCTCGCCGCATCCCCCACCTCGCACCCCGATTGCTATGCGGTGAGGCTCCTCGGCCGCCTTGGAACCATCTTCGTATCGGACGCATCGCGGGATGAGGGGTTGTCACTGGTAGTCGCCCCAAGCGCGTCCGATGCTTGGACCATTCCGAGGCGGCCCTGAAGCCTCTTCTGTCTAGCCGTTGGGGCCTTCCCGCCCCATCCCTCGCCTCGCACCCCCGATTGCTATGCGGTGAGGCTCCTCGGCCGCCTTGGAACCATCTGTGTATCGGACGCATCGCGGGATAAGGGGTTGGCACTGGTAGTCGCCCCAAGCGCGTCCGATGCTTGGAGCATTCCGAGGTGGCCCTGAAGCCTCTTCCGTCTAGCCGTTGGGGCCTTCCCGCCCCATCCCTCGCCTCGCACCCCGATTGATATGCGGTGAGGCTCCTCGGCCGCCTTGGAACTATCTGTGTATCGGACGCATCGCGGGATAAGGGGTTGGCACTGGTAGTCGTCCCAATCGCGTCCGATGCTTGGACCATTCCGAGGCGGCCCTGCAGCCTCTTCCGTTTAGCCGTCGGGGCCTTCCCGCCGCATCCCTCGCCTCGCATCCCGATTCCTATGCGGTGAGTCTTCTCGGCCGCCGCGGAACTATACCTGTTATTGCTACTGCATCCTTCGGCTGGTAACCTCCTCTGCCGCCTTGGAACGTTCTCTTTGTCGGACGCGTCGCGGGATAAGGGGTTGGCACTGGTAGTCGCCCCAAGCGCGCCCGATGCATAGACCGCTCCGAGTTGACCTTGCTTTCAGCCTCTCACATGCATAGACCTCTCTGAGTCGACCCTGCAGCCTCTCACGTTTAGCCTTTGGAATCTCGCCTCACAACATGATTGCTATCCTTGATGCATCCCTTGCCTCGAGCCCTGATTGCTTTCTTGGCTGCATCCCTCCTCTCCTCACAGCCCGGTTGTCATCACTGCTTCATCCGTCGCTTCATGCATTCTGGCTGCTGGGCCCTTCCCACCGCACACCTCGATTGCTATCTCTTCTGCATCACACACCCCGATTGCTATCTCTGCTACATCCCTCGGCTCTCACTTCTGCATCCTTCGCCTCCCACCTCGATTGCTATCAATGCTGCATCCGTAACCTCACACCCCGATTGCTATGCGGGGAGGCTCCTTGGCCGCCTTGGAAATTTCTGTGTGTCGGACGCACCGCGGGATAAGGGGTTGGCACTGGTAGTCGCCCCAAGTGCGCCCGATTCTTAGACCGCTTCGAGGTGACCTCGTAGCCTCTTTCGTCCAGGCTTCCTGCCTTCAACGCCCTTTTTACACCTCGATTGCTATGCGCGGGCTCGTTGGCGTCTATCACCTCTCTGCGAAGAGTGGCACGATGATTGTTGGGGTAAATCGTAGCAGTCCGATCTCTGGCCTTGGGCCATTGTGAGGGCTGATCGATTTCCTGTGCGCATCTCATGTTCGCCCAGTAACAGACTCGACGACTTGTAATCGGTCTTGTTCCCGATTGTTCCTGGAGGTAGTCTTCGGAACTCTTGGATTTGACCTGTCACTCGAACTGTCCTCTTCCGAGGATGCTTGTGTGTGTGTGCTTGTGCCATTTCCTTGGCGGTATTAACGAGATATTAAAGAGCGGAGTGAGCGCCTCGCCCAGCTATGTTTGGGGCTCTCACTCCCTTACCCGGTGTGCGACCGCTTTGCACGTAGGTTGCGGAGCATCGCGACTCTTTCGATGTTTGGCGGTTGTCTTCCGGTGATGCGTTGGTCCCGAAGTGCACGTTACTAGCATTTCTGCCATTGTTCTCGATCTTTGGCACGTTCCTTCGTTGCAATTGGATATATATCTCCGTTTATACGCGCAGGCTTCTCCCGCCTATTCAGCGCTGTCCCACTCTCAGCACTCTCGTGGTCTCCTTGGCTTCTCTCTCCCGTGAGCGAGCTCTCTTCTCGAGTCTTTTCCATGTCCCATGGAGGTTGCCTTGCGAAATTCGGGCACACAAACGTGACCGGATAAGAGCGGAATTGCCTATGAGGA